>NC_045449.1:30044389-30110185 GCF_002776525.5 Piliocolobus tephrosceles
TTTTGAGACGGAGTCTTGCTCTGTCGCCCGAGCTGGAGTGCAGTGGCCAGATTTCAGCTCACTGCAAGCTCCGCCTCCTGGGTTTACGCCATTCTCCTGCCTCAGCCTCCGGAGTAGCTGGGACTACAGGCGCCCGCCACCTCGCCCGGCTAGTTTTTTTTGTATTTTTAGTAGAGACGGGGTTTCACCGTGTTAGCCAGGATGGTCTCGATCTTCTGACCTCGTGATCCGCCCGTCTCGGCCTCCCAAAGTGCTGGGATTACAGGCTTGAGCCACCGCGCCCGGCCATGAATTAACAGTCTTTATTGGGCTCAGACCAGGAGTCCATGGGTCTTGAGGACCTCTGTGTATTTGTCAGTTTCAGTTTTCTTCTCCACGTTCTTGGCCTGTTTCAGTAGCCTCATGAGCTGTTTCTTCTTCCGGTACGGTATCTTGGCTTTCTCTTTCCTCTTCTCCAGGGTGGCTGTCACTGCCTGGTACTTCCAGCCAACCTGGTGAGCCATGCTCCTCAGATAGGCAAACTTTCTTGTAGGCAAACAGATGCACGACCTTGAGGGCAGCAGGAACCACCATCCGCTTTTTCTTGTTGTAGGGCGGTGGGATGCCGTCAAATACCTTGAGGCGGTCCAGGGCGGCCTGGCCTCGCTTGGTCTTGTGGGGTAGCATGCCTTGCGCTGTCTGCCAGAAGATGCTACTGGGGGCCCTGAAGTGGTAGGGGCCTCGGGAAGGGTTGGTGTTCATCTGTTTGCAGAGGAAAGCCAGGTACTTCAACTTGTTTCTGTAGAAATTGCCAGAAATGTTGATGCCTTCGCAGCGTACGACCACCACCTTCCAGCCCAGCAGTACCTGTTTAGCCACGATGGCCGCCAGGCGGCCCAGGAGATGGCCTCCACCATCAAGCACCAGAACCTGCACCTCCGCCATCTTCAGTAGCCGCCTGGGAAAAGCAATTTGCAGGCATTTCTAATTCATGCGGCTCAATTATTTGAGAGTTTTTTGAGATTGAGATTAACCAGATCTCATAGCAGAATGGGGACTACAGGAGAAGTCATAGTATTTCAGTTTCAGTGTCTTTTGGTTTCTGTTGGCTTCCTTTCAAATCAAGGCTTACTAAGAGAGATTGGCTTTTAGGAGCTCATTGCCTTTTTAAAGTCCAATAATTATATGTGCTACTAGAGGATTTACAATTTTAGAGATCATCTGGAGGCTCTGTTCAAAGCTTTCATTTCTGGTTCTGAGAACTGTTTAAATATGAAAACTTCAAACACTGAAGTGCATATTAGGGACATGGAACTATTGCCTAATCTGTCAAATTTTCCCTATAAAGGATACCACTGTCCACATACTCTTAACGAACAACGTCCTAATGTCTCCTGAGAATAAATCAATATGGCTTTATACTCAGGATGGACAGCAGTTTGGTATACCATTTGAGGCCTCCTCAGCTGTCATATAATCCACCTGATCTATTGGGTGGACGAAGAAAGAATATGGGAAGAGAGTTCATGGTTGAATCCTAGTCTTGGAAGTGAACTAAAGATGCTGTTCAGTTTAAAATGGAATTAGTACTGGAAGGAAAGTCATTCGACATTTCATGACTCTTTCTGCTATGTTTTTAACTCTATCGGATATTGTCTAATATCATAGATAGACCTTTCTGTTTTGTCAGGGTCTCTGAGAATTCCCAGATAATTTATTGGTCAATAGAGTTTGAAATGCTATTTAAACTTTGGATCACCAACCACAGTGGCTCATTCCTGTGTAATCCCAGCACTTTGGGAGGTCAGGTTGGGAGGATTGCTTGGGTCCAGGAGTTTGAGAGTAGCCTGGGCAACAGAGTAAGACTAGTATGTCTAGTCTAGTCTAGTATATAGACTAATGTCTACAAAAACAACAAAGTTAGCCAAGCATGGTGGCACACATGTGTAGTTTCAGCTACTCATGAGGCTGAGATGGGAGGATCACAGCCCAGGAGGTCAAGGCTGCAGTGAGCTGTGATCATGCCTCCACCCTCCAGCCCGGGTGACAGAGCAAGACCCTGTATCAAAAAAGACATTAAAATAAATAAAATAAACTTAAGATGGTAGATGTATTTTGGTGTTGATTAGAAATGCAGAACTACCCGTCAATTTAACTCCAGCACCTAGCAGAAAGGGCCACTTCTGCCTGAGTCTCAGATGATATATATCACACTGTTGGAGTAAGTACCATTAAAAACCTGTCACTCGGAGCCATTCCCCTAGGATCTGTTGACTAGGTTGTGTGGTACTTAAAACACATCTGAATCATCATTGCTCAGAGAATTGGAGATGGTTGACGTCACTCCCTGGTCCTAGCTTGGACCAGCCTGCAAATAATCTTTCCAAAAGCTAAATGGAGAAGAGGAATAAAAGAAAAAAAAAAAGTTCTTCAGAAACGAGGAAAGGTCACAAGTGACGTTATGGAAGAGTAGATGATACGGTCTCAAAGGCAAGCCCTGCACTACTTCACTTGGTTTTCCTCGTGGCAGTGCCTCCTTTGGTTACCTGTGGTGAGAGGTGGGGTAAGAGGCCTAATTTGCCAGAGTTCAGAATGAGTTCATGTTGTACCTTTTTATAGTACTTTTGAGTATATTAGTATAAGGTTAGAATATTAATTTAGCCTGTTCATCTCCAGCTGTCCCACCATAAAGAGATTGTAGCTCCTGCAGCAGGCTTCCTATACTATGGAAAGAAACTAATAGCTGGTTACAGGCTGAAGCTGACAGGTTGCTCTTTCCTCAGCAGCCACTTAAAGTAACTTTAAACAATCATTGTTATTATGAAGCATTTATAGCCCACTTTTATGTTTTCAAAGTGCCTTATAATTTCTGTTTGCTTTCCTGTTGATGTCCCTAAGAAGCAGGTTAATATTGTTATGGTCACATGTTGCACATGACATACCAAAGGAACAGAGGATTAGGTAATCTTCTTGGTACCATCTGTGATCTGCTTTGGGCATTCTCAAAGCAGAAGCTGAGGTGTGCATTCTGTCCTTCACTCAATGAACCCATTTTCTCACTGTTTACTTTGGTGTGTGTGTATTGTGGCTTTTATACTTTTTTGACTGCCACTTATAGTAAGAAATGTATTTTACATAGTGTATACACACACACAATACATAAAACTGAACAGTTTCGGGAAACATTACTTACTCTTCATGAGATGCACTGTGATATTTTTCATTTTATTTTTTTAATGCCCGTTTCAACCCACTTAGTTAATTTTAAGAACTACCAGTTGGTCATGACCCACCAAATACGATGTGTATTCTTTATGGAAGCTAAAGAATACATAATAGCACATTTTCCTAGAGCATCAGTTTTACTCAAAGTTAAAGGGAGAAACACGTATTCAAACATATATGGGTACATGATGGAATTTAGCATGGAACTTCAAAGAGATTTGTTCTTATGATAGTCTACTTTGTATTATACCCCTAATGTTGACGCATCCCCCTGCCTCCTTCCCAGATGTGTCCATTCTTTCCTCTTCTGTTAAGGGAAATACACTAGAAAAATGTGAGAAATACTGTGCTTTTGGGACTTTGTTTGTTTGTTTGTTTGTGAGATAGGATCTCACTCTATTGCCCAGGCTGGAGTACAGTGGTGCAGTTGTAGCTCATTGTAACCTTGAACTCCTGGACCCCTATCCTCTTATCCTCTTATCCTCCTGCTTCAGTCTCCAGAATAACTGGGACCAAAGGCTCATGCCACTGCACTCGGCTTTTCGTTTTGTTTTGTTTCGTTTTGTTTTGGTAGAGACAAGGTCTCACTCTGGTTGCCCAAGCTTGTCTCAGATTCCTGGCCTTAAGTGATCCTCCCTTTCCCTTTGGCCTCCCATAGTGCTGGGATTACAGGAGCGAGCCACTGCACCAAGCCCCATAGAATTTTTAAGTTCATTATTGTGTAAACCCAAGTGAGGTCAGAAACTTTGTATAGTTTATTTTACAACTGTTATTCAGCACATATTCTGTGTCAGTCACTATTCTAAAAACTGAGAATATTGTGGCAAATAGAAGACAGGAATTATTTCCCTCATGGAATTTATATTCTACCACAAGTGGGGTATGTGGCATGGGGACAGGCAATAAACCAGCAAATCAGTACAATACATAGTATATCAGAGGCTAGGGGGGACAGTGGAAAAATATAAAAGAAGTACTGGAGTTGGAGGTTGGGTGGTACAGTTTTACAAAAATATGTTGGTCATGGAAGACTATCTGAAAAGATAATATTTGGTTAAAGCAAAGACTCAAAGGAGACAGGGAAAGAATCGTGCATTTCTGAAAGAAGAACATTGTAGACAGAAGAAACAGCAAATGCAAAAAGCCATGAAGTAGAAGTGTACCTGCTATGTGCAAGGAAGGAACAACAGGCTCCTGCAGCTGGAGTAGAGCTAGCAAGGAGGAGAGTATTAACACGACATCAGAGAGGTTGGAGGAGTTGGATTATAGGCAATTGTAACTTTGGTTTTTATTCTGAGTGAGATGGAAAGGTTTGAGCAGAGAAGTATTTATGAGCTGACCTACATTTTAAGATCACTCTGGCTGCTATGTTGAAGCATATACCGGGGAAGCTAGGTGCTGTGAAGGGAAGGTATAGGAGGATGTGGCTGGAAGACTAGTGGAGAGGCAGAGAGACTGTTAAAGGCTTTGCAGAATCCCATAGTAGTTACTGAGTTTGGAAAGACAGCAGGAGGTTGTACTTGGAGGTGGGGAAGGGAGATTAAGAGTTTGGTTTTACCACAATGAGATACTATCTCACACCAGTTGGAATGGCTATTACTAAAAAAATTTAAAAAAAAAAAATGCTAGTGAGGTTGTAGAGAAAAACACAAGGCTTATACACTATTAGTGTGAGTGTAAATTAATTCAACCCTTGTGGAAGACAGTGTGGTGATTCCTCAAATACCTAAAAATGGGCCAGGTGCGGTGGCTCACGCCTGTAATCCCAGCACTTTGGGAGGCCGAGCCGGGCGGATCATGAGGTCAAGAGATCGAGACCATCCTGGCTAACACGGTGAAACCCTGTCTCTACTAAAAATACAAAAAATTAGCCAGGCGTGCTGGCCAGCGCCTGTAGTCCCAGCTCCTCCGGAGGCTGAGACAGGAGAATGGCGTGAACCTGGGAGGCTGAGCTTGCAGTGAGCCAAGATCCCGCCACTGCACTCCAGCCTGGGTGACAGAGCAAGACTCCGTCTCAAAAAAAAAAAGGTAAGACCTAAAAATGGAAATATCACTTGACCCAGCAATCCCATTACTGGATACATACCCAAAAGAATACAAATAATTCTATCATAAAGACACATGCACACATATGTTCATTGCAGCACTATTCACAATAGCAAAGACATGGCATCAACCTAAATGCCCATCAGTGATAGACTGGATAAAGAAAATGTGGTACATATATGCCATGGAATACTATGCACCCATAAAAAAAGAATGGGATCATGTCCTTTGCAGGAGCATGGATGGAGCTGGAGGCTATTATCCTTAGCAAACTAACACAGTAACATAAAACCAAACACCACATGTTCTGACTTATAAGTGGGAGCTAAATGATGAGAACAAATGGACGCAAAGAGGGGAACAACACACACTGAGGTCTGCTAGAGGGTGGAGGGTGGGAGGAGGGAGAGGATCAGGAAAAATAACTAATGGGTACTAGGCTTAATAGCTGGGTGATAAAATAAGCTGTACAACAAACTTTGATGACACAAGTTTACCTATATACCAAGCCTGCACATGTACCCCTGAACTTGAAATAAAAGTTAATTTTTTAAAAAAAGAGTTTGGTTTTAGACATATTCCTTTTGAGCAACCTATTATCCAAGTGAAGATATTAAGTAGGCAGTTGGACATATATGTGATCATTGATTTCCCTCAGGCAATCTAGGCATGATGTTATAGCTCTTGGAAAATAGTTTAGAAACTTGTCTGGATTATATCTTCCTACTGTCTATACCTGTTGGGATAGTGAATTTTTAAATAAGAAAACAAGAAACTGTCTTTCTCTTTTCCTCTCTCCCTCCAACAACAATATCATGCTCTTTAAGGCTGATTTAGTTACATTGAAGAGCAGTCAGCATCAGGATTGGAATTAAACTGGCTTCGTACTGTGTTTTTCCCTTGGTTCTTTTTTGACACCCAAAATATGATTGGCTTATCCTTGGAGAACCTAGCATTCTTTGGGTTGCGATCCACTACCTATTTTATCCTTTCTTAGCATGTACATATTATTTAGCTCAGTGATTTGAAACCAAAAGAACTCATACATCATCCCGTCCCCCCATTCCTGCCTCATTGAGAATCAGTGTGCCTAATGAGAGATGTTACTGATGGGATTCTGTTATGTATATGAATGATGTCGAGGTAGAAACAATGTTGAGAAACACAGTGTTTCATTTTTATTTGTTGAACATCTTCCCCTTATTTTCATGCAACAAATATTTATTGAGGTAGTCAATATGCCAGCGAAGATGAGAGACAGACCCTGCGTTCAAGGAGCTCATTATAGGTGAGCCGGAAGTAAGCCATTATTATATGCTATCATAGAATTGAATATGCTGGGTGCTGTGGGGAGGGGTTAGAGCTTTCTGGGAAGTGTTAATCTTGAACTGAACCTTAAGGTTAAATAGGTATTTTCCAGACAGTACTAAGCTTAAGCAGAAGAAAATATTAAGCAGAAAGAACAACATATAGGCTGGGTGTGATGGCTCACACCTGTAATCCTAGCACTTTGGGAGGCTGAGGTGGGCAGATCACGGGGCCAGGAGTTCGAGACCAGCCTGACCAAAATGGTGAAACACCGTCTCTACTAAAAATACAAAAATTAGCCAGGCGTGGTGGCACACGCCTGTAATCCGAGCTACTCAGGAGGCAGGAGAATCGCTTGAACCTGGGAGGCAGAGGTTGCAGTGACCCAAGATCGCACCATTGTACTTCAGCTTGGGTGACAGAGCCAGACTCCGTCTCAATAAAAAAAAAAAAAGGAAGAATAACATATAAAAAAGGTACAAAGCTGTGACTTCCAGTATTTGGGGGAATAAGAAGTAATTTTGATGTGGTTAAGGAAATAGGCTGGAGAGGTAGGCAGGAGTCAGATCTGGGGAAGCCTATATTCTTGAAATGAACCCAGTTCTAGCCTAGAGTGAAAATTTGAGAGCTGCAAAATACAGATTTTGAAAAGCTAATGTAAAAGAGATAAACTGCTTCCCCCAATGAATGACCTGTGTAGTTGATCTTGTAAGGAGATGATAATTTACCAAGGCAGTAGCAAAAGGAACCATTAAGCTAACAATTTGCCAATAAGCCTTTTAAAAAATCTCTTCTAATCTCTTTTTTAACATAATAGTAGTACTACATCTGAGCATGTGTAAGATTTCAGATAAGTCTAATGTGGTTATCCTTAATTAGGATTCTGAGTAAAAGAGGTAGAACAGGAGATGGTGAAAGCAGAGTGATTTTTTTTTTTTTTTTTTTTTTTTTTTGTTAGGGGCCTTGTTCTTTTGCCCAGGCTGGAGTGCAGTGGCAATCTCGGCTCACTGCAGCCTCTGCCTCCTGGGTTCAACTGATTCTCCCACTTCAGCCTCCTGAGTATCTGGGACTACAGGCACACGCCCCCATGCCTAGCTAATTTTTGTATTTTTAGTAGAGATGGGATTTTGCCATGTTGGCCAGGCTGGTCTCAAACTCCTGACCTCAGGTGATCCGCCTGCCCCAGCTTCCCAAAGCTTACATGGTGGCTCACGCCTGCTGGGATTATATGCATGAGCCACTGCGCCCAGCCGAATTTTTCTTTTTTGAACAGGCACTTACTGCAGTACTTATGAGTCAAGGCTGTTCACTGTGCTTTGCAAATATTAAATCATTATCCTCATAACAACCCCATGAATTCAGTACTTTGTGATCTACATTTTACAGACAGGAAACTGTCAAGAGTCAGAATTTGAAATCAGGTGTTCTGGCTCCCAAGTCCATGCTCTGAACCTCTATCTGCTGCTTCTGATGTATGGGTATCCTAGCTCCTCAGAAAATTGTTCTACAGTAGAAGTCCCAGGAAGGCCCTCAGGGTGTCCCGAAACTCCTGAAATTCTATGGCAAAATGTTGTGTGTAAGTTTTTCAGCAGGAGAGTCAGTGGCTTTCCTCTGTTTGTCCAAAGAGTCTACAGTGCAGAACAGTTTAGCACCGCTTACCTTATCGTGTCCTTTCCATTGTTAAAGGGCTCCTGTTGGCATAAGGATTCTTTTGGAAGAACAAGATGTTTACAAACCCATTCAGACTTCTTAGATAACAATGTTCTAAATTAATTGCTTATCCGGTTGATCTTCCTGGGAACTTTTTCACAAATATTTATGCCAGGTCCCAGATTCAGAGATTATAATTATTTCATGTAGGGTAGGGCCTGGCATCTGTTTTGAAAAAGCTTTCCAGATGATTCTGATATAGGCCTTCAGTTAAGAACCACTAATATTATCCTCTAGAGAATGGGGATACTACTTTATAGTCAAAGATAATCACTTGCATTTCACATGAGACCTTTTACATGACCCACCATTAGCCTACCCCCATCACCCCAGTTTTCACTTTTTTTTTTTGGAGACAGTTTCACTCTTGTCACCCAGGCCAGAGTGCAGTGGTACAATCTCGGCTCACTGCAACTTCTGCCTCCTGGGTTCAAGTGGTTCTCCCACCTCAGCCTCCCAAGTAGCTGGGATTACAGGTGCCCGCCACCATGCCCAGCTAATTTTTTTTTTTTTTTGTATTTTTAGTAGAGACGGGGTTTCACCATATTGGCCAGGCTGGTCTCGAACTCCTGACCTCAGGTGATCTGCCTGCCTCAGCCTCCCAAAGTGCTGGGATTACAGGCATGAGCCACCACACCTGGCCCCAGTTTTCACTTCTAAAGGTTCTTTACAGAGCCTAGCACTGTCTCAAGGTCTTCTTGGTGCCCTTATTTGAAATAAGAGTTCTCCTCTCTTATCTGCCAAGTACCAGATGAGTTAGAAAATACCTCTTTCCCAGAAGCCCACAGCTGGCATAAATCTTTGAAAGTAGTGCTCTAGTACATTCCTTGTTGTTGTTGTTTGTTGAGACGGAGGCTTGCTCTGTCACCAGGCTGGAGTGCAGTGACACGATCTCGGCTCACTGCAGCCTCACCTCTTGGGTTCAAGCGATTCTCCTACCTCAGCCTCCTGAGTAGCTGGAACTACAGGTGCATGCTACCACACCTGGCTACTTTTTTGTATTTTAGTGGAGACAGGGTTTCACCATGTTGGCCAGGATGGTCTCGGCCTCCTGACCTCGTGATCCGCCTGCCTCGGCCTCCCAAAGTGCTGGGATAACAGGCATGAGCCACTGCACCCAGCCTTCCTTATTTTTTTTTTTTTTTTTTTTTTTTGACACAGAGTCTTGCTTTGTCACCCAGGCTGGAGTGCAATGGCGCTATCTCAGCTCACTGCAGCCTCCACCTCCCAAGTTCAAGCTATTCTCCCGCCTCGGCCTCCCCAGTAGCTGGGACTACAACTGCGTGCCTCCATGCCCAGCTAATTTTTGTATTTTTGCTAGAGACAGGGTTTCTCCCTGTTGGCCAGGCTGATCTGGAACTCCTGACCTCAAGTGGTCCGCCTGCCTCAGCCTCCCAAAGTGCTGGAATTCCAGGCCTGAACCACCATACCCACCCATGCTCTAGTACATCCTAAAGAATACCTTTAGTTCCTCTTTCCTAACATTACTCTGCTTAAATTCACCAGATTCAAGCTTTTTGAGAATCCTATCTCAGCATTTTGGGCATCAGGCCATGTTATATATAGGTCACAAACTCCTAGCCTTGTTAGTTGACAGGTTAAAAGCAAGGAAAATAGTTGGATGGACACTTCTGGGAGAGAGAACACACATATTATGGAGAAGGGAATACAGGCACCATTTAAAGTAAGGAAGGTAAGTTGATACTAAATGTACAAGGACTGGAAGTACTTGAGAAAGAGGATATTTGGATCTCATAGCCACAGTTTTTAAGAGGTCAGTATGCTGTTGAAGTATAGACATTTGTCATAAAAGGCAGAGAGTGAGAATAGTGTACTAGACAAGCACTTTTTAACTTTGTTTTTAGAGCAAAATGAGAGAGAAACAGGTATAGTTACTGATCATAGAACTTGCTCAGAGAAATGTTTTCCTACAACGCTAAGAGCATAGATAGGAAAGTCATTAGTGACAGAAAACAGTAAGAGGTAGTGACTTAGAGCAAGTCTCCTCCTACTCCCTCTTCTTACAGCATAAGGGCCTTATAATCTGCTGCTGTGCAGTCTGCCTGTTCCTGAATGTATGTACCAATCAGTGTTGCCCTGAATAAAAGTACTTCTTGTAGCTTTTTAAAAAAACAGCATGCTCTGAATTAAGCAGGCTATGGTAGAATCATAGTCAAGAAGTTTGTATTGTGAGAAGAAAATTCATTTATTTGCTTGCTTAGAGGTTTTTTGTTCTTATAGTCATCAGGTTTACCAATGTTGGGCCCAACAAGCTTTTTCCAACCATAAGACCTGGGAAATAAGGTTTTACAAAAGAAACAATTTTAAAACTGATATTTTAAAAAATAAAAAATAAGAGGTAGTATGGCACTAGTTATTGTGGGGAGAAATAAAAATCAAGGTTTAGCATCAAATTTCTGTTTGAATCCTAATTCTTCTGTGGACCAGCTACGTGACTCTGGATGTTAGTATTTCTAAACCTCAGTTTCGTTATCTGTGAAATGAGAGGGGAATGATATCTACTTTGAGATTGTTGTAATGTGAATTAGAAATAATATCATTAATAGGTAACTTAGTAAGTGGTAGCAGCTACTATTAATTATAGAGAAAAAAAAATCACAGACTTGATGATTCCTGGTATACAAGTTGTGCCTTGAAGACAGGCCTTCTAGAAGGAGGTAGAGTTGCAGGTTGTCACAGTTCTATGACAATGGAGTAAGTAAGGGTGTACTTTGCATTATATGGGCCAGTTTGTCTTGATCTGGGGAGACCTGCACTGACCAAAAGAGAAAGGAAATAGGGATGCATATTTCTAGATACAGCGCTGTTCTTTTCCTCCTACCTGGCTCCCTGCGATGTCCTCATTTTACCTTGTTGCTTTCCTGGCAGGTGGCTGTGAAAAACAATATCGATGTCTTCTACTTCAGCTGCCTCATCCCACTCAATGTGCTTTTTGTGGAAGATGGCAAAATGGGTAAGTACGTTCCTGCCTATCCTGCTGAATATACCTTTGCCCTTCCTCTGCATGTCAGGCAGAGCATAGCCCCAGAAGTTTTTAGTTATTTTGAGGTTAAAAAATGGAGTAAGGATATTCTAAAGCTCTTAATAATTGCTTATTATTTATTCTTCTGTGTCACAATCGTTCTTGCTCTGCCATTGGTCTCTAAATCACAGTGCCCAATATCTGAATAATCCAGTCACCCTAGGATACAGAGTAAGAGGTTTGGGGACCAGGTAAATATGGTTTCGAGTCTCAGCTCTGCTGTTTATTTGCTATGTGACTGGTCAAGGTGATAAACTTTTTGGAACTCCCATTTCCAAATTTGCAGTGCAAATAATTTTTATAATTATTTCATGAGATAATACATGTAAATTTAGCACTTTACTCTGTACTAAGTTCATACTGCCTCAAGCTAAGAATTCAGTAGTTTGTAATAAACCATCAGAACTCCCGACGTGCCTATTGACATTTCTCTCTTCCCTTATTTATGAACCACAATCTAATAAAACTGGCTTATATTGGTACATATTAAACTATGTTGGCACTTAATTGATTTGATTCTCACAATAGCTCTTGGAGTAGGCAGGACAGATGTAATTATAGATAAAGAAATTAACGCTCAGAAAGGTCATAAGTCACCAAAATAGGAAAACGAGCCAAAATGAAACCCTAGATGTAGACTCTTTTCCAATGTATCCTAGTGTTATTGATGAGGGATTAATTGATCTGAAGTATAGCACTTTTGCAGAGCTCAGCATTGGCTCCAGTCCCAGCCTGCTGCTAGCTGTATTGCAAGGGCCAGCATAACAAAGGAAAATATGATGCAAGGCATCAAAAATCAGAATACTGACAGATTATGCACATCCATCCTTCCCCTCTGCTTCCCCATACAGAGCGCCAGGTCTTCCTTGCAACATGGAAGGATATTCCCAATGAAAATGAACTTCAGTTTCAGATTAAGGAATGTCATTTAAATGGTGGTGAGTAATATACTCTAAATTTCATTTTCATCTTAGTAAATCAAATTAGATATTTGAAATTTTAATCTTTCTTTTGTCTACCCTTTTATCCTCCCCTGTATCTACTATGTTTCTAGTGGGTGTATATGGTAGATACATTACTTTGCAAACCTCTGTTTAAAAAGGTATATTTGATGTAGGTATGTTTTGATGTAGGTACTAGATTACTTACAAGCTAACAGATTTAAGAAACAAGCTAGCATCGACCCATCTACCCAGTTCTTCACTAAAGATGTGTTAGTTCTGTTACTTAAACATCCTAATAATCAAAAACTGAAGTGGCACTTGAGAACATGCACTCCCCTAGTAATTGAAAGGACCATTTCTTCTTTTAAATCAATTTTTGGTATTGGAGGAAGGTTAACTTTCTTTCTGAGATTCTGTACTTAGAACCCTGTGTTTATAATTAAATAATGTATCATAGTTAGTGAAAGCCTTGTTGGGCCAAGCATGGTGTTTCATACCAATAATCCCAGCACTTTGGGAGGCCAAGACAGAAGGATCTCTTGAGTCCAGTTCAAGACCAGCCTGGACAGTGTAGTGAGACCCTGTCTCTCTAAAAGAAAACAAAAGCCTAGTTGGTAACCTTTTACTACACTGCCCTGTGCCAGCTTTCATATGATGATACTAACCTCTTCAATCACCATTAAAAAGCTCTGTACTCTTTCGTAGTTAACTTTATTACTGTAAAGGAACATGAAAGGGATATCCCAAGAAGAGAAACAATAGCAGCTATTAGTCCCTTGGGCTGTGTTTCTCTCAAGGATTTCTCAGGAATGAAAGGAGCCCTAAGTTATTCAGAGTCCTGCCTTTGTTTCACTGTTGCTCTCTTTCTCTTTAGAGCTCTTTCTCTCTCTCTCTCTTTTGAGGTTAGTACTAGGCTTTGTGAGTTTGAATGAAAGTGAGCCTTGGTGCTTGGTTGGTACCTCCTCTTTCCTCATTTACCCCTGCATACATTGGTGGTTCTCATAAGGAATTTCCAGCACACTGCCATCCTCCCATTGCAGCTGGAGCATAGCACTGGGGGAAGGAGGCAACATGGCAGTATGGAAAGCAAATAATAATAATAATAATAATGCCTTCTCATTCCAGCTTCCCCCATCTCCACCTGCCTCCGAGACGGAGCGTTGCTCTGTTGCCCAGGCTGGAATGCAGTGGCACACTCTCGGCTCACTACAATCTCCACCTCCTGGGTTCACGCCATTCTCCTGCCTCAGCCTCCGGAGTAGCTGGGACTACAGGCGCCCACCACCAGGCCCAGCTAATTTTTTTTTTGTATTTTTTTTTTTTAGTAGAGACGAGGTTTCACCCTATTAGCCAGGATGATCTTGATTTCCTGACCTCGTGATCCACCCGCCTTGGCCTCCCAAAGTGCTGGGATTACAGGTGTGAGCCACTGCACCCAGCCCAGCTTTTTGTTTTTAATTTTAGTTTTTTATGGCTCTGTGTGATATTCATCTTCTGTGTTCAGATGAATCTTTTAGGCCTTTTGAAATCCAACATCATAGTGATCAGCTCCTTCCTGTGATACCTTTTAAGCGTGATGCTCCTATAGGCCCTCTCTGAGACATTCAGGAGCCTGAAGCCCTCCTGGAACCCTCAAAAGACATTCAGGCAGGCATCTTTGCATATAGAAACTTCAGGCAGATGTTTGCCTCTGATAATAGTTGTTTCATGTCTCTGGAGCTCTTGGAGAGGTGTTTGAAGCATGGTCTTCTGTAATTTCCATCATAATAGTTAATTGTTTCAATTTAATTCAGTAATTGATTTTTTTCATTTTGTGCCATATTTGAAGAAGATGACAGTGTCATCTGTCCCTCACTTTGAGGCTCACTGGTGGATCCTGTTAGAGGAGCCGCCTCTGTACCCAGCTAGGAAGAGACCAGGCCCCTGGTTATATTCACCTTTGTGGGACTTGGTTCAATGGCAACATTTCAAATAGTATGTTCCTCAGGACACTTTTCCCTTAAGAAAAAGGGTTTTGGGCTGGGCGTGGTGGCTCACACCTGTAATCCCAGCACTTTGGGAGGCCGAGGCAGGGGGATCACGAGCTCAGGAGATCGAGACCATCCTGGCTAACACGGTGAAACCCCATCTCTACTAAAAATACAAAAAATTAGCCAGGTGTGGTGGTGGGCACCTGTAGTCCCAGCTACTTGGGAGGCTGAGGCAGGAGAAATTGGCTTGAATCCGGGAGGCGGAGGTTGCAGTGAGCCGAGATTGTGCCACTGCACTCCAGCTTGGGCAACAGAGCGAGACTCCATCTCAAAAAAAGAAAAGAAAATAAAAAGGGTTTTGTTGTCTATGAGAGTTGAAAAATACAGCATATGCTAGGCTTCACCTAGAAATTGCCATTGCACGTTAGCAGACTAAAAGTTCTGAGAAGTGCTATATTGAAGAAACCTGTTTAACTCAGTGTGTTAACTGAACTTATTTGGCCTTGGAATTTAAAATCACAAAATGCTTATTAGTAACATCATGTGGACCACCAGTGTTCCTTGAACATGATCTGGAAAACACTCTCTGAGAGAGAGCAAAGATAAACCAGAGTGATTGGAAAGCAGGTTTGGTTTCAGACTTGTTCAGTATGAAAGGGACATGGTTGTTCAAAAAGAAAATAGAAGTTTGGGTGACTGAGGACTTTGGTCTGTCAAAGTAACAGAATGAAAAAATCCTCCTGCTTTTAGACTGGAGTTTTGAACTCTTATTGCACCTCAGCATGTTTTTGTGATCATATCAAAGAGGAAGTGTCTGGCATTTCTCCTAGTGGGGCTGTGCCCTTTGATGTTGTTTCTCAGAGCAAATTCAGTTTTGATCAATTCTGTCATGGCCTCATGCCAATCGCTCCATGCTGTAGGTGCTCCAAATACCAGGGAATCAGATTCCAGTGATACATTGCTCTGTGGCCATGCGGCACATGAAACAGGGGAAAACAGCCATTTCATTTTCTCCAGGAGTCCAGTGCCATCATTTTCCCACACTAAATCACTGCTAGTCTTGCAAGACCACTTCCTGCAACTAATCCTTTCCAGCTCTTCCTTTGAGTCCACCCCCAGGTCTGGAGTGCCCTGGCCTTTAGATTTCCTTCCAGTTTCGAGGGCTCTATTAATGTGAACATTTTCGGGTTTAGTGCCTTCTGATTCAACACCCTGGGTCTAGCGGAGAGCTAAAAATACCATCCTTTCCAGCTGATCTGCCCTAATCACAATAGCGCCAACACTTTAAATAGCTTTTCTGTGCTAGCATAGACATTTGACAGATGGAACTAACACTCTGAGGGCTACAGGAAGTCACAGGCTTAAAGGACTTACCAACTTAGCACTGAGCTTTACTTTGCTTTTTCATGTCTTTCTAGAGAATAAAGAGACCCTCTTCCCAAGTCTTAATAATTAATCAGATCTTAAGAGAAAAGTATATGATGGGAGTGCTTATGATGCCACTAATTGTTTAAGTACTAGAAAATGTTAGATCAGAAAGCTGCTGACAGAACTCTCTCCTTGCTAGCACTGATCATTTCTGTGGATGTTGGGAGATCTGTATGAATCTGTTTTACATCTTACCATTACAGCTACATTTGGGGTTAATAGGTATCTGGGACTACTGTCTTTCAGTGCACAAGAATTAGTTGCATCTCCAGCCATATTTGGAAAGGAATCTTTGTAACAAACAGTTCTACAAACCTGTTTTTTAAATTAAGTGTTTATAATATTAAGAAAAGCTCAGAGACTTAATGTATCTATTTTCATTAGTTAGGTACTGTAATGAGAGACCAATATTTGTTCCAGCCTGGGGGCTAGGTAAGGGTGAATTCTGTTTCATTGTTTTGTTGTGGCTTTCCCCATCCTTTGGAATATTTCAAAAATGGAAACACTCTTCCAGCTAGCGCCTAACTATAATTTGGTTGCTTAAATGGTAAAAAGCATTCTTTTGAGCAGCCATAGTGGTTTTGAACTTGCTAATAAATACCACAGCAGGTCCACAGATGTAAATTCCCCCATTCCCACTCTCTAATATGAGTACCTCCTTCACCCTTATTGCTGTCAGAGGGTGTGTGACCTTAACTAAAGTAGAAAGATAAAGGAAGGAAGATCACATCCATACCTTTTAAGAGTTCAGGCCCCAGATTCAAAATGCCAAATTTATGGAAGGATACAAAAGAACCATAAGAAGTCTTATCTTAGCTGGGCTCAGTGGTTCACACCTGTAATCCCACACTTTGGGAGCCTGAGGCAGGAGGATAATGTGAGTCTGGGAGGTCGAGACTGCAGTGAGCCGTGATCATGCCACTGCACTGCAGTCTGGGCATCAAAGAAAGACCCTGTCAAGAGAGAGAGAAAGCAAGGAAGGAAAAAGAAAAGAAATCATATCTTGAACGAAGCGTAACTATATTTGACCATCTTTTTTTTTATTCTATGCTTCGGGATAAATCTCAGTATCTTATGCCTGAGATAATATCATAAGCACACACTGAAACAACATTACATTACATGCTCATTCTCAAAATCTCACAATTATAAGATTCCATCATGTTTCCCAGAAGTTCAAAATGTGTTTTAAAAAATTAAAAACTGTAATATCTTGTCAAGAATTCTATCCCTGTCTGACCAGGAAGCCTCCTTATATCTGGCTTCCCTTGGCATTCTTAATCATACATTTAGCAGAATCTGATCATTCTGCAATCTGTAAATCTTCAAACTCAAACCTAATATCGAAAATATATAAAAATCAAATCACACATACTAATGTTATGGAACTCTCTAGCCTTCCGATAAAAATCACAGGACAATCATTCATTAGGAACAGAGCTAGGTTGCTGGCCAGAATGCTTCCAAACATATTAAAGTTACATCAATTCAACTTGCTTATTCTTCCTGGCTGTTTGCCATGTTTTCTAATTCTAGAAGAGTGAGAATGAGTGAGTGAGAGAGAGTTTCTTAGCCTGTCATCTCTTACATAGGTGGTGAAATAATTGAGATTATTTCATAATTATTTCTGTAGGAGTCTGGCCCTTGCCACATATATACGCTAGAATGTATTTGTTCCTGTGCAGCAAGGTGGCTGTTCAACAAAGGCTCCTACTTTGTGTGTTTTTGGGTTTCCTGGGAAATGGGCAAAAGCCTGGAAAGTTAGGAATATTTTTACAACTTAAAGCAAGCCCCTCTATGTTCAAGACAATCGTGTCAAAAGGCATTAGCCAAACCCTAACTGATGATGTTGCCTAGCAACCCAGTCAGAGCTGCAAGAGCCCTTCATTGTGGGAACCAGGATGGCAGCCAGAACTGCCTCATCCCCCACTAGGTGATTAAAGGGGCATATTAAGGCCCCTTCTTCCAGCAATATTGCATGTAAGTATCCTGAGATACATTTTTTGACTCCTCAGGTAGAGCCATTTCTTAACTACTCTGCTTGGTGTTAGTGAAAACCTTGGAAATAAAAGGGGAAAAGCTAAGTAATAACTAAGTGTGGTAAAAATGTCTCATGAAAGGAGTCTTAGTGCCTCCTCTCCTGAGCTGTCAGTGGTTTGAATGTGGGAGAAAGACACCAAGGTGAGAGCCACCTGCAAAAGTAGTTCACATCTATGTCTATGGTATTATGTAAATATTGGCATCTCCAACACCTATCAGAGCAGATAGTGATGAGAGGTACCTGTTGTATCGCAGATAATGTGGGAAACACAGTGATGAAAAACTGCAGGATCCCTTTGTTCAGAGAGCTTACTGTTTAGAAGGGTAGAAAGACCATCCATCATGGCAACCTTTTCCCAGAGTGCACAATAGAATATGACAGATTTTTATGTGGGGAGAATTTAGTTCTTGAAGTAGGCATGAGTAATTTGAATGCTTTCTTCAGAAATGAATATTTAATAAACAGTCAACAAAGAAGCAGTGCTTGTCATCTCTATTCTTAAAGTTTCTCTGATAACAGCAACATCTCATAAAGAGAGAAATAACCTTTAATTCTGGAACGTTGTCTTTTCGAAGCTATAGTCATGAGGAAGAGCCAAAACACCAACCCATTCTTACCCTGAGTTGGTGACTATGAAAACTTCTGTCATGACCAGCAGCAGCAGCTGGGATCTTAGGATCTAGCAGCAGTCACCTTTGCACAGCTTCAGTCTTTCTCAAAATCTGTGGTTGAGACAGTTTGTTCTGTTATCTTTTTCAAGGCATAGTGTTCCCTAAAGGCTTAAGAAATCATTTTTGCCTGCTTTGAGAAAAAAAAAAAATCTTAAACATCTAGGTTAATAAATTTGATTTGCAGTTGAATTCTGCAGCTCTGGGCCCTTCCGGATCCTGGCAGTTGAGGCCCGAGTGGCTCACAATGAAGTAGTAGTGACTTGGGAAGTAGCACTATGGATGTGGTCCTCAGTCTGTGTGTCCCCATTGATCTGGAGCCAGCATCCAGAAACAAATACCAACATGACAGTCACTGTGGCTTACCCACACACTCATTTCTATCTTTGGCCTCTTCAGAGCCTTCTTTACCTGTCTAGCACCTGATTGGAGATTGCCAACTCCTTAGGCCCACCAATTTCATAATCTCCAAAGGTAACTCGCACTAATCCATAGGTGTACCTTATTGTGTGTTCAGTCCTGGAATCTGATAGGTAGACAGTTCATGAACCTGTTCTTCACTTTTTGCTATTGTGTGGGAGAATGGCTTCTGAAATGTACACATGTCCATGTGACAGTACTTGTCAGGGAACTGAACACACATGGCTCATAAGGATGTGAGAAGAGAGTATACATTTGTTTGAGATTTTAACTGAAGGTGTTGGATTTTGAATCTGTATTTCTAGACACTGTTTCCAGCAAGTTGCAAAACAACAATGTTTATACTATTGCCAAGAGGAATGTGGAAGGGCAGGACATGCTGTACCAATCCCTGAAGCTCACTAATGGCATTTGGATTTTGGCTGAGCTACGTATCCAGCCAGGAAACCCCAATTATACGGTAAGGCCTTTCTCAGAATGGGTAAGATGGATTAGAAGAGGGAGGTGAGAGCCCTTTCATTTTTACTTAGCACCCTAGAAAGACCTGGAGGAGGTGCTTCAAACCTGAGATATACGAAATAAGTAGTCAGTGAAGAAGCTTCCATTTGCCTCAATGGAAGACCTCCTCTCTGCAGTGTCTGCCCCATCCAGCAGGGATGGTACCTCTGGCAAGTGCCTCAAATCCATCCCTCCCCTCTGGTGTATACAGAGTTGCTCACAAAACTTGGCATCTTCATCCTCAGTATCAGTTAATATGAATCTAGTGTACCTGTGCATGTGGTACTATAACAAGCTGCCAAGAGGATTGTTTACGTAGCTAATGTCAGGAAGACCTTTCTTGCTGTTGGAGTTCATGACCTAAGGCTATCAGAGTCATTAACACATGAACTTTTTTCAGCAGCATTGTATGACCTGAAATACTTGTTATTAAAGATAAGGCAAAATGGAACACACCTTTGGAAGCACATAGGGGGACTTTATTTTATTTTATTTTTTTTTTGAGACGGAGTCTCGCTCTGTCGCCCAGGCTGGAGTGCAGTGGCCGGATCTCAGCTCACTGCAAGCTCCGCCTCCCGGGTTTATGCCATTCTCCTGCCTCAGCCTCCCGAGTAGCTGGGACTACAGGCACCCGCCACCTCGCCCAGCTAGTTTTTTGTAGTTTTTAGTAGAGACGGGGTTTCACCGTGTTACCCAGGATGGTCTCGATCTCCTGACCTCGTGATCCGCCCGTTTCAGCCTCCCAAAGTGCTTGAGCCACTGCGCCCGGCCTATAGGGGGACTTTAGTTTGGGAAACTTCCTTCAGTATCACACTGAACTAAAGTAAAAATTCTGGCAGTAATAAGGCAGAAGCAGTTGCTTTGTTAAACAGCAAAGATTGATACCCAAGGACTAGGCTATTTTAAAATGCTATTTTATTTGCTATTGTAAAATGCAATTTCCCAATAGAATGCTGCTTGTCATCTGCATTTTGAAAAGTAAAGAAAAAACCCTTGGGATGGGAAAAATATCTTATTCCTCTGTTGTGTTTGAGGGTTTTAGAGGGAGCTGTTTAATTCTGAGGAAGCTGAATAGTCAGTAGCTTAAGGGAGCCTTTTAGTCATTTAGCTGAGAAAAGTCTGTGACCCGTTCCTTAATTTTGACAGCTAAGTCTGTTTTCACTAGCATATATCAAGGGAATAGTACCATCCAGAACTGATAATTCTTGGTGTTTTTCCCACTAGTTTCCTTCCTTGAAGTAAGTGGGAGTAGTGGGGGGTGTCTGTGTGTGTGTATATGTATGTGTACACGCTTGCTCCTGAGGCCTGTCAAGTTAGACTTTTGCCCAAGCACTTACGAGCTGAAAAACTTCAGGCTTCCCTCATAAAATGTGTGCTGCTCTCCCCAGCCCCCCACCAGTCTCATCTTTTTTGAAGAGTAACATACGCTGTCATTTATCTTGAGTTTCCCAAGAAAGGAAAACCCCTCTGTGCTGTTTCTGGAGGGACAAGTTTTACTATAAAACCAAGTTAGCACATGCCTGTAATCCCAGCTACTGGAGAGGCTGAGGCAGGAGGATCACCTGAGCCCATGAGTTCAAGACCAGCCTGGGTAACAATAGTGAGACCTTGTCTCAGTTGGAAGAAAGAAAGGGTTGAGGGGAGAATAACTCCATTTACTCTCTAGAAATTTGCCAAAAGTTTGTATATGGGTGTGTGTGTGTGTGTGTGTGTGTGTGTGTTTTCCTTTTTTTCTTTTTGCTTACTGTCCATTATTTTATTATATATAATCTTCCATCTCAGCTAGGTTAAAGAAGCATGATTACTCCCAGGTTGCAGATAAGTAAACCATGGCTAAGAATGATTAGTGACTAGTTCAAGATCATGTAATTTGTTGGTAGGTGAGTTTTGTTTAGAATTCAGTTGTTTCTTGACACTCTTCTTAACACCGTATTCTTGATTTTGAGAAGAGCTTCTTGGTATCACTGTCCTAAAGATAGTTTGTTAAAATTTTAAAAAATGTTTAATTTTGAAATAATTAAAGATTTAACAAATTTTTTAAATGGAACAGAAGAGTTTCTACATCTCTTTTACCAGTTTTCCCCATTAATAATAATATCTTACACACCTATACTACATTTTCAAAACTAGGAAATAGATATTATTACAATATAATAATTAACTATAGACATTATTCTCATTTCACCAGTTTTTACATTACTTTTGGGGGTGGGAGATTGGTACTGTGAACTCTTATTACATGTATCAATTTGATAACTGCTGCCAGAGTCCAGAAACAGACTTGTTCTGTCACCACACACAAAAAAAATACCTTTATGGTCAGACTCTCACCCCAGCCCTAACCCCTGGCAGCCTTTCTCCATTACTACAATTGTATCATTTTTAGAATGTTGTTTAAATTACACATGTAGCATGTAACCTCTTAAGATTGTTTTTTGCACACATAATACTCATAACATTCTTCCAAGTTGTTACATTTATCCATAGCTTGTTCTTTTTTATGGCCAAGTAATAGTTCACTATATCCATGTACCACAGTTTCTCCATTCACCCTTTGAAGAATATTTTCTCCTTTAAACAAAAGTTTTGAGGTAATTGTAAAGTCATATGCAGTTGTGAGAAATTATACAGTGACTGGGTGTGGTGGCTCATGCCTGTAATGCCAACACTTTGGAAGGCTGTAATGGGAGGATTGCTTGAGGACAGGAGTTCAAGACCAACCTGGTCAACATGGTAGGACCCCATTTTTATTAAAAAATATTTTTTAAAAGAAATTATACAGTGAGCTCTTCCTGTAAGTGGCCTGAGATGATTTCTGTTCAGTTGGCCTAGAAAACCCCTAAAATCATACAAAGCAAGAGATTCAAATCTTCATGTTCACTTTAAGAACACCCGTGGAAGTGCCCAGGCCATCAAATGTATGCATATCCAAATAGCCACCAAGTACTTGAAAGATGTCACTTTATAGAAGTAATGTGTGTCATTCCATATTATTCTAATGGAGTTGGTAGGTGTGCCTAAGCCAAACAGAGGGGCTGGGCACAGGATGATAGGTAGCCCAAAAAGAGTGCTACATTTGTGCTGTACACGCTTAAAAAGGCAAAGAGTAATGCTGACCCTAAGGGTTTAGATGCAGATTCTCTGGTCATTGAGCATGTCCAGGTGAACAAAGCCCCAGGATATGTTGCTGAACTTACAGAGCTCAGGTCACCTTAACCCAAAAATAAACTCTCCTGCCACATATTGAAATAATCCTTACTGAAAAAGAGTAAATTGTTCCTAAACCAGAAGAGAGCCTTGCAGGGAAGAAAAAGATATCCCAGAAGAAACTGAAGAAAACACAAATGTATAGCCTGAGAATAAATTCAGCATGGAATAAATGCAAATAAAAGTTTAAAAAAATAGATTCTGTCCTCATGGTTTAGCCACACCCACCTTCCTTTGTCCCATATATTTTTATTTTATGTATATATGTGTGTGTGTGTGTGTGTGTGTGTGTGTGTGTGTGTATAATATAGAGAGAGAGTGATGTTGTGCAGGCTGTCTCAAACTCCTGGCCTCGAGCAATCCTCCCATCTCAGCTTCCCAAAGTGGTGGGATTGTAGGCATGAGCCACTGCACCCGGCCCCCTCCAACCCCATATTTTTAAATGATGAATTTGTTTATACTTCCTTGCCGCCTTTCCTATTCTTCATCCTATCTGGTGACTAGGTTTTCTCTGCCCATAATACCATCTAAATCTCCCATCATAGCACTTGACAAATAGGTCTAATTTGTTCCCCTAAGTGGCACCCCAGACTCTAAATTCATTCTGATCCATTCCCTTCATCACCCTAAGTTCCTATTACACTATTAATCTGATCTGAGCTAAGTATTAAGAAAGAAAGAAGGCCGGGCATGGTGGCTCACGCCTGTAATCCCAACTCTTTGGGAGGCTGAAGCGGGCGGGTCACTAGGTCAGGAAATCGAGACCATCCTGGCTAACACGGTGAAACCCCATCTCTACTAAAAATACAAAATTTAGCCGGGCGTGGTGGCGGGCACCTGTAGTCCCAGCTACTCGGGAAGCTGAGGCAGGAGAATGGCATGAACCCGGGAGGTGGAGCTTGTAGTGAGCCGAGATCGCACCACTGCAGTCCAGCCTGGGCAACGAGGGAGACTCCGTCTCAAAAAAAAAAGAAAGAAATCTGGTTGAGCCAGCACTAATGTATGACAGACTGATGGTCCCTTAGTCTCCTAAGAGGGGTTAATAAGACACTTCTCCCCAAACCCCAGTTTTTATTGTATTTTATTAACAAGATAGGTTTATCCTTTTCCTATAAGGGTGAGGCTATATCTCTGTAAGTAGGTAAGCCTCACCTGAAAGATAACTTGTCCCACGTGAAGCAGTGTATGTTCCATACCATATGCCAAAAGTGGATGCATAGCCCCTTAACGTTAATTAAGCAGGACTGGTGACTCTTCTGCCCTTGGTATGTCTAGTTTGGACTGGATTCCTGAGTGGCTGATGTTAAAGACATGTCACATAAGCAATTAGCAGTTGGAAAGTTAAGCCCCAGGGAAGGCGTCTTTCTCCCTAGGATCCATACAAAGTGAGACCCAGAGTCCTAGCTATGTTTAATAAACTTGACACTTTGTCAGAGGCTGGGATGGAGGTAGAAGTGGGGAGGTGTGGATATTAAGAGTCCAGAGACAGAGGAAGTTTATTCCCCATCCTCCAAAGACCAGCTGTAATGCGCAGGGCCTAGGGTCTGGTCAGTCCATGACTCCCCACCAATGCCAGCCTTGGCAGTTTGAGCCGTTGTTGAGGAAGGCAACATTTCCTTACTAGTCATAAACATAAAAATGAACCTCCAGCTGGAGGAACTTCAAGTATTGTTACAAAGATGTGGAAAAATACAAGATAGTATTTTGGGGGAGTATTTGGGGACTACCTCTCTTTAGTCTGGGAGTTAACTCTCTTAAGCTGTTGTTTCTCTTTTTAGATTCCTCTTCTCTTCCATTTCTGAACCCACATATTCTCCCACTAGAATTTTCCACAACATTGGCAGTAGAGAAGGCTGTAGAGAAGGAGGTACAAGAATTGCTGCAGGCTGGGCGCAGTGGCTCATGCCTATAGTCCCAGCACTTTGGGAGGCTGAGGCAGGTGGATCACCTGAGGTCAAGAGTTCGAGACCAGCCTGGCCAACATGGCAAAACCCCATCTCTGCTAAAAATACAGGAAAAAAAAAAATTGCCAGGTGTGGTGGCATGCGTCTGTAATCCCAGCTATTCATGAGGCTCAGGCAGGAGAATCGCTTGAACCCGGGAGGTGGAGGTTACAGTGTGCTGAGATCATGCCACTGTATTCAAGCCTGGGTGACAGAGCAAGACCCTGTCTCAAAAAAAGAATTCCTTCAATAGGGAGTTTGAAAGTCAAGGAAATGCCTAAAGATGCAACTTGGACCAAAGTAGGGAGCTGTTTTCTATATATAGAAAGTTAGTTCTTAAGTTAGTTGTTTTTTTTGTTTTTTTTTTTTTTTTTCACATTTATCAGAATTGTCTTCCTGACTAATACCAAGCAGCAGTTTTGGGAATGCCTTGGAGACTGAATATTAAAGCTGTAAATCAATAGAATATCTTCTGTTGTTCTTTGGTTTGGGGTTTTTTTTTTTTTTTGCATTTTAAATTTTACTTTAACTTTTTAGGTTGTTAGTTTTTAGGAAATTCGTGATTGACCTTTTATCAAAGATAGACCTTCTTGACCTTTTATTCAAAGATATTTTTACCTTTTGCACTATGTTAAATTGTCCTTAGTCTCTAATAAGAGAATAAAGAGGTAAAATAGTCTAAAATCTCATGGTGCTACATCATTCAAGACAATTTTTGTTGACCTGCCCTAATTAACAAGAGGAATGATGTCAGCAATATAAAATATATAGCTATTAAATTTTCTGGTTCTAGAGTGCATTTTGCATGCCTATGTTATTGTTAATAATATTCTGCCTAATCTAATACAATTAGGATTCTAAATCTGGGTTTAAATTTTGTCCTGGCCGGGCGCGGTGGCTCAAGCCTGTAGTCCCAGCACTTTGGGAGGCCGAGACGGGCGGATCATGAGGTCAGGAGATCGAGACCATCCTGGCTAACATGGTGAAACCCCGTCTCTACCAAAAAATACAAAAAACTAGCCGGGCGTGGTGGCGGGCACCTGTAGTCCCAGCTACTCAGGAGGCTGAGGCAGGAGAATGGTGTGAACCCGGGAGGCAGAGCTTGCAGTGAGCTGAGATCCGGCCATTGCACTCCAGCCTGGGCGACAGAGCAAGACTCCGTCTCAAAAATAAATAAATAAATAAATAAATAAATTTTGTCCTTACTGACTCACAAAGTGAAATTCTCAATATTCACCATTAAGATCTTTTTAATATTGATGTTTAATTTGGTATTCGTTAGACTAAAAGAAGAGGGGGTGGTAGGGGGTATCAGAGGTGTCTGATTTGCCTGTCTAAAGAGGCAGAAAATAAAAGATTAAGCTGTTGACGTGAATTAAGGTTGGGTTACACTAAGTGAGTGTCTTTTCATGTACTTGTCTTCCCTCTTAGGGGTGTATACTCTCCTCATAATACAGAAAGGACTAATACCTTGGACCTACCTAGTTTATGGTTTTATTTCACTTGATTGATTGTACATCCTCCTGAAGTTGGGACTGAGATATAGCCATCCTCTTGTCAGACTGAGAAACGGAGGCAGGCAGCTGAAATGACCATCAACAAGTTAAGGGCTTTAGCCCTTCCCTTTTCATTTAATAATAATCTCTATAACTCTTAGCAAAGCATTAGAGCAGCTGTTCCTCTGCAGTCAGTGGCTTTGGTGTTTTTAGTATGGATTATTTCCTAATCTTACAGACCCACATGGAATGGAGGTAGAAGCACAGCACAACTCGATATTGATTAAATCGAAATGCTAAAACCCACAGTACTTATTGACATAATCTCTTTGTTTGGCTATTCCTGTGATAGAAGTTTCTCTCCCACTGTGTCAAAAGTTTTCTTGAACTGAGTGCTTAGATACGTTTAGAGTTAATGCCAACCTCTGTACTAATCTTCCATCTCCTTTTTCTCCTAACAGCTGTCACTGAAATGTAGAGCTCCTGAAGTCTCTCAGTACATCTATCAGGTCTACGACAGCATTTTGAAAAACTAACAAGACTGGTCCAGTACCCTTCAATCATGCTGTGATCAGTGCAAGCCAAGAACTCTTAACTGGAAGAAATTGTATTGCTGTGTAGAATCTGAACCCAAACACACTGAGGCCACCCAGCAAGGTAGTAACTAGTCTAACCTGTGCTAACATTAGGGCACAACCTGTTGGATAGTTGTAGCTTCCTGTGAACATTTGTAACCACTGCTTCAGTCACCTCCCACCTCTTGCCACCTGCTGCTGCTATCTGTCCTTACTTGTGGGCTTCTCCATGCTGTGCCAATGGCTGGCTTTTTGTACACCCTCTTTTGAGTGTAGTTTGGTATTTTGTAATTGAGAGCTCATTTCAAAAGCAGAAAAAGACAACAAATATTAAAGCAAGGAAAAGTGTCACTGAAACACTGCACTTTATTGTTTTATACTTTTGTACATATGAGAAACCAAGGGAGTAGTGCAACCGGTAGAAAGCATTGAAATGACTGTCATTAACCACACAGTCCTGGAGGCAGAGATGCAGTTACCTGCCCTAGCTTTTGAGGGGTTGTCTTATCTGTGATAGCCTTATCCCTGGTCATTTGGATTTTCGTTTGCTTTTCTTTTTCCCTCCAGACTCCTTTTCCTTGGCCAAGCCTTCGTGTTTCCCCCTTTCCATATCATAATCTCATTTGATTGCTCTGCAAATGGGAACGGTGATCTTCTTGAATGATGTCTCAGGGTGCAAAAACTATAGAGCCTGTCAGCACCAAAGCTGAGAGAAGTTACACCTTACTCCTTTCCTTTCCCCTGAACAAACCTGCTAATCCCACTAATTCAGGAATTTGAGTAGAGATGGGGAACAAGAACCTAGATGCTGTCCCCTCACCCCCTCTCCTGCATTTCTCAGGTCCAGTTCAAATCTAAAATCCTACTTTTAGAGTTGAAACAGAGTAATAACTTACCAACTCTCTTTTTCTACAAAGGAGAAAGATAAAAGGCACAAAGGTCACTGCCAAGGCCTGTCAGCTGTGTAGTAGCAGAGCCGAGACTGAGTCTCCCAAGTCCCCGTCAGTGTGGTTTTCACCACAGGACTGTCTCTTGTCGTTTTCCCCTAATGCCTTCTCCTGCCTTTTCTGTGCCTACTTTTTGGCTCTTCACATATTCCATATTGATTTTGACACCCTGTTTATTGGCATCAGGTGGCAGCTGAGTATCTTTTGAATTACTTGAAGGTAAAGCCAGATGCCAGAATGAAGGCATAGCCGGTGTTTCCTATATGCCCCTGGAGCCCCACTTCTTTGAGGCCAGCAGAATAGGTGCAGAGATGAAGTGAGCTTAGAGATGTCGCAAATGCTCTTTATCCCTTCAGCTCTCTGATCTGCTCTTTCTTAATGATACTTAGGCTGCAGGGCATATTAAGATCATCATCCCAGAGGTTCAGGCAGTTCCTGTCATCTCTGAAAAGACTGGGGGATATGAAATCTTCCCCCTACCCCCCTTAACACATTGGATATGATTTTTCAAAGAATGCTTCATGCCCAAAGTACCAACCTGTTTAGCAGTGTTATACTGTTTGATCTACGGGCACTTGTTGCATTGCCTGGCACCCAGTATTCAGGGTCCTTGACTAAGACTGTTCTTCTCAGATGCCCTGCTTAAATCTGGGGCACTTCAGGCTCCACGAGCCTCATGTTGGACTGAGACCTAACTCACTGGACTCAGAGGAGGAATCGTGAAAACAAGAGCAAAACTACCCCACACCCCTATTTCATGTCTGAAATAACCCTGCTTCATACCAGTTGCAAAGCTTGTGGGGAGTGGTCCCCCAAAGCACTTTCTTAAACTTTGAGAATCTCCAAGAGAAGAATATTTGGGGAGGGAGGGAGGAAATATATCCCTTGCACACCACCCCTCAAGCACATGGCAGTAGGAAACAGCACAGGATTGTATGTGGGAGGTGGGCAGGTCGGTGATGTGTGGGGTGGAAAAGCAGGTTGGTAAAGTTCCCTTCTTGGGACTTATTCCTGGAGTCAGTGGATACAAGTAGTGAAGAAGGTTCACACTGCAAATAGTGTTCTCATCTCAAAGCAAACTATCATTCCAGAAGGAAAAGTATGTCAGGGCAAGCAGACAACACAATTTCCTACCAGAATATGTCCCTCAACCCCCAAAACAAGGCTTCTGTCAGCCTCCCCACCAGTGATGGATAACAGCTCCTATTCTCAGTTGACCTGACTGAGCCAACCCATGAACTCTGCACTCCTTGGGGAGGCCGCCTCCCATCACACCCCTGAGCAGAGTTAGGGAGGAATTCTACTTCCCATAAAAGGACCTCTCCTGAGGGGCAGAACCTGTTGCCTCCACCACAGCTTCCCTCTTGGCTCATTCCAAGCTTGGCCAAATTAGGGAAGTGGGGTGGAGGTTGCCCTGCATCCCCCTCCTCTGCCTGCGTGTGTCTTTGTAATGTCAGTTGGCATCATACAATGGGCAGGAGAAGCAAACACCCAGAACTCTTTTGCTGGTCAGAGATTCCCTGAGTGTCTGTCCTCACCCAAGCCTGCTCTGTGTGTCTGTGTTGTGAAGCTTGAGACTCTGGAAAGAAATGGGGAGGGGGGTGGGGGAAATGTTGCCCTAAGAATGCTTCTCATTCCTCTGTTCTTGTTGGGTCCTGTTTTTGGGGAGGGTGGGGGTTGGGGGAAGCTTGACCTTGTGTCTTCGTCAATAAACTCACATTTACACAAAATGAAATTTGTGATACGTACTTTTTTTCCCCCCAGAATTGACATTCTAGGAGAAAACACAGCCAGCCAGAGAGGGACAGAACATTCATAACCACTCTATTAAAACTTTTCTGACTGCCCCAGCCCTCCCAGGGATTCAGCCACATGAAATTAAAAGTAACTTGAAAGAGAATCGTATACCTCCTGGAGGCTCCATTGGACCAAGCCCCAAACCACTCTGCGACTCCAGGCATCTCTACAGGCAGGGAGTGCTCAGAGGAGCCAGTCTGTCTGTCCTGGCAGTTCCCCTGCTGGGGCCCCAGGCGGATGGTCCCAGGGGCAGTAGCCAGAGCCACAGGGCCTTTTTCTGACTTGTCAGTTGGCATCCAGCCAGCAGGACCCAGGGCGAGAGGAATGTGGCAGAGCTGCTCATCAGTTTATTACCCAGGATGTCTCAATCATCTCTCAACTTACAAAAGTCTCTCAGACCTGGCCTCAGGGCCTGCATATTCCCAAGCAAATGGAATTAATGCTGCTTTAAAACAAGTTTCCCAGGGAGTTCCAAGACTAGAGGCCTGCATTTGTGTTGCTGGGGGCATGTGACCCATATGTTGTCAAGACAGGAGGCCCCCCAAGCCTAGGTTCTGATAAGCTGACAGCTGCAGAGATCTCCCACTGCCTGGAATTGGGGGAAGAGGCTGGAATGAACACCAAGATGCCCCTGGACAAGTCCCTGAACCTCTCTCACCACTAGAGTGAGTGTAGACCAAGCACTCTGCAGCATTTGGGACTTGGTGGGTGCTCAGCAACCGTAGCTGCCTTTATTACTTGGATGTCCAAACTCCATGAGCAAACTGCCTTTGGCAGCTAGGAACTTTCTGGTTGTCTCCATGTTGCCCGGCTGCAGTTAGCCCTGGCGGTAATAGGAAACATGCTTGGTGAGAGTGGGGTCAAATCGGGGTCGCCAGTTAAGAATGACGCTAATTTGGGCAAGGAAAGTCCTCAAGGAGAGGCTCTCAACTCGGGTGAACATTAATGTCACCTGGAGAACTTTCGAAAAAGACATGGTTCAGTTCAGTCTGGAATGGGACCTGGGGAAATCAGCATGTTTTAAAACTCCCCAGGTGTTTTCTAACTTGCAGTCAAGGTCAAGAATCACTGCCAGAGGCTCACACCTGTTCGCCTACTTCCTCTTCTACAGTAATACTCATGTTCTGTGGCAGTTGAAAAATGGTTAAAGCACTTTCATATGTACAATACCAGCTTATTCCCTTACCTATCTCATGAATTTAATTTCATCTCCAGTTTACAGATGAGATGTAGCAGAGCCACGTCTTCTGACTCCCTCTCTGCGTCCTTAGAACTACACTGTAGCTTCCTCCTTCGTCCACTGGAGGTTCTGTAATAGATTCTCTCCTACCTCTGCTCTCAGCCACATCCCACTGTGCTAAGCCCCCAGGATACCAGTATGTTCAGAGCACACTGGTCCCAGACTTACCTGAGATTACACTTTCTCTGCCTGTGAAGTGACAACTAGGAAACAACTGAGATCTCAGGTACATTGTTTCTGAGGTCAGAAAACAGCTGAGGACTCGCAGGTTTGGGCTTTCTACTCCCACTTCATGCATTAATGCTTTTTCTGGTTTTGCTTAGACCCAGATTCTTTTTCCCTGCCACCCCCAGCTCCAGGAGGCAAGAGCCTGTTTATTTTAATACCTGGTATGGCACTTGGAAAAGATCACACCTCCCCCGTTGTTACCCAATTCTATCTCCTGAACACTAATCCTAGAATCCCAACCAGCCCTCAGACATGTTATTAGCAACAAGGATGTTTCTTGAAAAGTTTCCGAGTTGGCTCCAAACTTACCATCTCAGTTTCTCATTTAGCTTTATGCCCTGCCGTGCTTGATGCTGCCAACAAAGGGAAGGCTAATTTGGGGGTTGGTTAGACCCAGATTCTCAGCTGGAAAAGTGCTTGCAAGGGCTGTTTCCAAAAGTATCATTTTGAGACAAGACTGCCATCTCTGGGATCATTTCTCAATGCTCTGGGGCTGGGATTACTCCACTCATCCCACTTCTCCCACTGGGTAGATGTTAGAGGATGATGCTCAAGTCCAGCCTTTGGCTCACCCTCCCTTGTTTCATTTACTCTTCACTTATGGTCGGAAACCCCAGGATCTGGCCAAATAGCCTCTAAAAGCTCAGGATCCTCAGCTATGATGGAGCAGGGGCAGAGGTAGGCAGGTTTGGGTCTTTGACATTTCTATCCCACTTCGTGTGTGGGCCTCAGCTACTGCAGGCAGTCCCATGTGTCTGCTCCCTGAGTTTGCACCTCAGCCAACAGGCATCCTCAGCTGAGCCAGACCCACCTGAGGCTCAAGGTCAGACCCAAGTGCAGAGTGTTTTCACATGTTCCCATCAAAGTGCTCCTAATGATAGGGGAGAGTGAACAGGCCCCTAGGGGTGCATGCTCTTAGGCCAAAGTGACTCTCAGCAAACCAAGATGACATCTGTATCCTAACTTCGGGCAAATCTTCCACTTTATGTAGATAGAATTGCTGTTTGCTTTTTTATATAAAAATAATCCTTTAAATGACCTTTCACTGAAGGCCGTATGAGGTCCCATAATTAACCTGTGGCTTTGTGCTTCCCTAGTGCAGTTGCAGCCTTGACCTCTCAGGCACAAGTGATCCCCCCAGGTAGCTGAGACTACAGGTGTGCACACCACCACGCCCGGCTGTTTTTGTATGTTTTTTAGAGACGAGGTTTCACCATGTTGCCCAGGCTGGTCTTGAACTCCTTGGCTTGAGTATTCTGCCCCCCTTGACCTCCCAAAGTGCTGGGATTATAGACATGAGCCATTGCGCCAGTGTATTTTATTTTATTCCTTCTAGTCCACCTTCGGAATGGAGGGCCACAGCCTGGGGAAGCAGACATAAAGCCTGGGATCCTCAGGCAGGGTGAGGATTAGAGATTTTCAGATACAGTGGAGGGATAAGTGATGCAATCAAGAGGCTCTTAGCGACCCCATGTGAGCCCACAGGGCCAGTTAAAATCTGATTTATTCTCCCCAAAAGTGGTGTTCCAGGAGGAAGCCAAATTCATTCCAGCCCTATACTTGCTTCTAGCTGCTGCCCTGGTCCTTTCATACCTCCACGCCAACCCTCTGGGAGCCTACCTAGAATAACTGGAACCGCTGTGCCACGGTGATGCTCATCCTCCCCTAGGATGCCTGCGTGCCCCTAAAAAAGGCAAAAAATAAAGGCCCCATGCTGAGACTTCCTACATGCCAGGCATTGTGTTAAGGACTTTACACACCTCAGCTCATCTACACCCTGTCAACAACAGTGAGGGACAACTAATCACACTCCTTTTAATAAATGAGACTATAGACTTCAAGTTACTTGCCTCTTTTACAATAGCAAGTGGCAGAGCCAAGATTGAAATCCAGCTCTGTCTGATACTGAAGCCCAGGCTCAAACCCATTCTTCTCTGTGACTGAACAGGAGAAGGAAGGGAGAAATTGGGAGGGTGCCCAAAATGCAGAGGTCAGAGTGTGGAGGAAAACTGAGTTCTGTTTGGGAGCACACGGCAATAGCAGGTCAGAGTGGAGGATGCAGGGTCCCAGGGGTAAAAACAGTTGGGATATCTCTCATGGTCTTGCTCTTCCTCCTGCCCTGGAGGCTCTAAAATGCAACTTGATCAGGCGCTTCCCTGCTTTAAAACTCTTCCATAGGGCCAGGTGCAGTGGCTCATGTCTGTAATCCCAGCACTTTGGGAGGCTGAGGCGGGCGGATCACCTGAGGTCAAGAGATTGAGACCATCCCGGCCAAGATGGTGAAACCCCATCTCTACTAAAAATACAAAAATTAGCTGGGTGTGGTGGGACGCGCCTGTAGTTCCAGCTACTCTGGAGGCTGAGGCAGGAGAATCGCATGAACCCGGGAGGCAGAGGTTGCAGTGAGCCAAGATTGTGCCACTGCACTCCAGCCTGGTGACAGAGCAAGACCCTGTCTCAAAAAAAAAAAAAAAAAACCCTCATCAATGACTTCCTGTCCAGCACAGGGCTGGATCTGAACTCCTCATCCTGTCAATCAGGACCTTTGTGACCAACCGCTGGCTTCTTCACCCACCATGCTTCCAGTCTTGTGGGCTCCTATCTGGTTCCCAGACTCAATTCTCAAGCCTGTGTAATTGCTCTTGACTTCTGTAGCTTTCTTTTTTTCTTTTTCTTTTTTTTTTTTTTGAGACAGGGTCTTGTACTGTCACCCAGACTGGAGTGCAGAGGCCTGATCTCGGCTCACTGCAACCTCTGTCTCCCAGGTTCAAGTGATTCTCCTGCCTCAGCCTCCCAAGTAGCTGGGATTACAGGTGCGCACCACCATGCCTGGTTAATTTTTGTATTTTTAGTAGAGACGGGGTTTCATCATGTTGGTCAGGCTGGTCTTGAACTCCTGACCTCGTGATCCGCCCGCCTCAGCCTCCCAAAGTGCTGGGATTACAGGGGTGAGCCACCGCACCCAGCCAACTTCTGTAGCTTTCTTCTGCTACAATCTCCCTCCACCCAGCCCCCAAAATCTACTTCTTTCAAGGTTGCTTCCTTGAAAGTTACCTCCTGCGAAGCTTCAGTGACTCCTCTAATGAGTTGTCCCACTTCCCCTGCCCTCCGCAGAACCTTGACTTTGCACACAGCACATTTTAATGTTGTATATCTGCTTTTGGTCTCACATCGGACTGTGAGCCTCATACCAAACTCATCAGTGACTGCTCAGCTAGTGACTCTCAATCTTTGTATTCACATTTTACATCTAAGTGAAACAAGCGTATCAACCTCAACTATCTCATCAGTGAAGTGGGGGAAACAATCTACCCCATAGAATTGTGAGGATTCAATCTGAGGATGCATGCAAAGCTCGTAGCACACCGGCAAAATAGAGGTTGCCTATCAGTGATGACATTGATTATGACATGACATTGATCATCAAAGGTTAGACGATGATGAGTGTTAGAATAAATACCTGGGTGATTTTGCCCTCAATCCTGACAAATGCTGGTATCTCCCATTCTGGAGAGAAGAGACCTATGGTAGTTTTAGGGGTATGGAGGTCACCCATTGGCAGGGGAGACCTTGCTTTGTGCCAGCCAGCTCTGCCTTTCACTGCGTCAGTGAAGGGTGAGAGTGATCACCCTTCGCTCAGCCCTTGAGGAGGCTGGAAGAGCAGAGCCTGGATGTCTCTAACACACAGTGCAGGGCACACAGTGCAGGGCACACAGTGGCCTGGTTACAGGCCTGGGCCGGGGCATATGAGGCCAAGAGTCGGAATGAAGCAAAGGCCTTGAGGGCTCTCCCAAGCCTTTCTTCATCTCTTTCAGGTTAGAGCTAAATTCTCGCAGGGAGAGTCTGGAGGGGTGTGAAGGTCGAGGCCAGGGATTAAATAATTCGTCCAGGGCCGCCCAAGCGAATATGTCAGGCTCAGGGACCCAGCGGAATGCCAGCCCGCACCCCCGCCCCCCTCCTCCTTCCAGCGCGAGCGGGCGGCGCGCTCCGGAGGGAGAGCTGGGGCTGGAGGTTCCTACCCCCTCGGCGGCCCGCATCTGCCCCCGCGCGCCCGCCCTGAGCCCGCGCCGACTGGGCAGGCGGGGGCGCCCCCACTTCTCTCCCCCCGGGCGGGGGAGCCGGGAGGCAGCGCCAGAGCCCGGGGGGAGCGCAGCCCCGCGGACCGGCCGGCCAGGGCAGGGGGCAGCTAGGACCGCCCCGGGTAAGCGGCGGGAGGAGGGGAAGCGGTCAGGGGTGGAGCGGGGCCGGGGCAGGGGCTGGGGGGGGGTCGGGCCGGGGTCGGGGGAGGAGGAGACGGCCGGGGCGAAGGGAGTCCGGGACTAGGAGGGGGCCGGCGGGCTGGCGGGGAAGCGGTGCGGGGCCGCCACGTGAGAGCTGGAGCTGGGGGTGGGGGTGCCTGCAAGGTGCTGGAGGCGGAGAGCGAGCTGGGCTTCTACATCCCCCCCCAAACTCCTACCAATCAGGTCATGGGGAGCGCAGCATCCTCTGTCGCCCCCTAACCCACCCCCAGGCGAACGTGGTTGAAACAAACAGCTGGCAGACTTGTGACCCGGCCCTCTGGATCCGCGAAGCCCCCGCTGTCAGTCTTGGGCAGCGACCCAGGTGTCCAGGCGCAGGGAAGGGGACGGAACTAGGCTTTGCCCCCTCTGTGTGTCTCTGGTCTCTTGCCTCTCTTGCCGGGCGGTCTCTTGCCGGGCGCTGTCTGCAGACTCACTGCAGAGAGCAGGCCTTGGGGAGAAAGCGCTCAGGGGCCTGGGCCCTGCTTCTTGGGACAGCCCCCTCCCTTCCGCACCCAGCCAAGGGTGTTGGATTAATATACTCTTAGATCCAGGACCTCTGCCTGGAAAGAAGGAAGGGGCACCGATCGCTTCTGAGTTGGGGACAGGGCCACACTTGGGCCTGGTGAGTTCCAGGAGGCTGGCCCCAGCCTAGGGGCCTCCTGCGCCCCTTCCCTAGCTCCTGGGCAGTGCCCCTCGTGCATTTCCCTGCCACTCCCCAGAAAGGGCCGGTTTCAGGGCAGGGAGTGTGGTGTCCGGGACAGTCTGCAGGTAGGATGTATCCTGGAAACCTCTGAGCTGCCACACCCAGAGAGAGGCCAGGACTCCTCTTGGCGTTCCTTGCCCTCTCTTCCTCCCCTAGGACTCCCCACTCCCCACCTGCCTGTGCTGGTTATGTAATTAACCCAGCTGAGTCTCTCTGCCATGCTGGCGGTGTCCAGGGATGCCTAAAGGGCTTCGGGACCTGGAGGGACACATAGGAAGGAGGGATAGGTACTTCCCCCTAGTTGGGAGCCCATGTAAGTGTATAAACACCTGTTGGAGAAGGGACACTGCATGGGGCAGGAAGGAGTTTAGGGTCCTAATCTTAGTTAACAACTGACTGGCTATGAGGTCTTCACTTCCCTAAGTCACTGGGTTTGTTTTGGGGTGTGTTTGTTTTTTAAATCTTCAGTAAAATGAGAAGAATCTCTCACACACACACTGCATGCATGTGAGCTCATGCAACAGTAGATAGCAGCCCCTCCTGGGATTGCTAGGAGGTGCCATTGCTAAATTTGTGGGGAACCTAGATGAATGAAGGACCCCTGCCCATAGCAGTGGTCACTGTTTATTGAACACCTATGCTGGCCTAGGCCCTGGGCTTTACATGCACACATCATAACGCTCTTAAGTTTCTTGCCCAAGGTCACACTTCAGGTGAATAGCAGAGCTAGGAATCAAGCCCTAGTTGTTCTCACTCCACATCCTGACCTTTATTTACTATGCTGTGTGCGCACATACCCTGTGGAGTGAGTCCTCTGAACCAGGACAAGCTGGGGGACATTCAGCTACGGATTGTGCATATGTGGAAAGGACATGCATCCGCAGAAAAGTATGCACCCATGAGGAAAAGCATGGCCTTGCCAGAATCCAGCGAATCCACCTGCCCTGGACCCAGTTAGCAAGTGCTGATGTCACCCTCCTGGGAATCCAGACGAGAGGTCTCAGGCATGTAACAGCCTCTTTGATCACTATCACCACCAAAAGAAGAAAGATTCTTTTTCCTGGCTAAGAGATTTACGTGGATTTTCTCAGAAATAGGGGCTGTTTACCTCATTGTACCTATGTGCAGAAGCATGGCTCCAGTTGAGAAGGTGATTTGCCCACTGACATGCAGCAAGGACACACCAGAGCTGAGAGTTATACCCAGGCCCTAAAGTCACTGCAACTGAGCAGGCAAGGAGCTAATGAATTCATATCAAGGCCAACCCCCAGCAGCCCTTTTCTGGGCACCTACTATGTGCCAGGCCCTCTGGGCTCTAGGGGATGCCAGAGAATGAGACCCAGACCTTGGCCTGTATGCATTCACCGATTAGAAACACTGAACTTGGCCGGGCGCGGTGGATCGTGTCTGTAATCCCAGCACTTTGGGAGGCCGAGGTAGGTAGATCACCTGAGGTCAGGAGTTCGAGGCCAACATGGAGAAACCCCATCTCTACTAAAAATACCAAAATTATCCGGGTGTGGTGGCAGATGCCTGTAATCCCAGCTACTTGGGAGGCTGAGGCAGGAAAATGGCTTGAACCCGGGAGGTGAAGGCTGCAGTGAGCCGAGATCATGCCACTGTACTCCAGCCTGGGTGACAGAGTGAGACTCTGTCTGAAAAAAAAAAAAAAAAAAAGAATCACTGAACTTGAAAGTTGGAAGAAGTACTGCAACATCATAGAAAGGAGTAGCTGCCCTTCGGGTTGTGATTGGACACACTTCTTACTCCTTCTAAGCTTCTCTCTAAAGTGGGAATAACAGTACCTATCCCTCAGAGATGTCGTACAGACCAAGGATACCCATATGGGCATGCCAGCAGAGTAAGTGCTCAGCAGTGTTGCACCCCAGAGGCGACGTGGTCATCTAGTGCAGAATTCTCAACTAGGGGCATTTGGAAATGGGGGGAGGGGGAGTTTTTGGTCATCGTGGTGTCTGGAGGCTGCTGCTGGCAGCTACCTCTTGGGAGCCACGGAAAGCAAATGTCCTGCAATGTGTGGGCAGTCCTGCACAATCGAGTTCTCTCCCCACAAAACGTCAGGAGTGCTGGGACTGAGACGCACCTGCCCAGTCCCACCCACTCAGGAGGACACAGACTCAGAGGTGTTGCCGTCTTGTCCCAGGCTCTGTGGGGAAGCTGGGATCAAACCAAGTCCAGTGCCCTTCCCACTCTGCTCTGCAGCCTGTTTTGGTTGGAGGTGGACCTGGAGAAAAGTCAGGTCATAAGTCAAGAAAGATTGGGTCCTACTACTGGAATGCAGGGAGAAATGGAGGAGGGTGGAGAGGTTTTGGATAGGTGGCCACTGGGGTTTTGGGAAAGGGAAGGCATTCCAAGTGGCAGTAAGAGCTTCAGCAAAGTCCCAAACGTGGAAAAGTGCAGGGCATATCCAGGGATAAGCTGGTGCACTAAGCCCACCTCTTGTCCCCACTGTCCAGGTGGAGGCCGCAGAGGGCCCAGGGCAAGCAGAGGCAGCAATGGTTGGTCCTGACGGTGGCTGAGCCCCCAGCCCCTGGAATATGCAGCCCGGGGGAGCCCCAGACAGCGGCAAGGACGAGGTGGCGGAGTGGGGCGGGAGGCATGGTCTCCACCTACCGGGTGGCCGTGCTGGGGGCGCGAGGTGTGGGCAAGAGTGCCATCGTGCGCCAGTTCTTGTACAACGAGTTCAGCGAGGTCTGCGTGCCCACCACCGCCCGCCGCCTCTACCTGCCTGCCGTCGTCATGAACGGCCACGTGCACGACCTCCAGATCCTCGACTTCCCGCCCATCAGCGCCTTCCCTGTCAATACGCTCCAGGTAGGAGGACCCTGGGGGGCATGGGTTAGTGGGGAAATGGATGGGTAGGGGAGAGGCTGGATTCCAACCTGCTGTAGCTCGGGCCCTATTGCCAGGGCCCCATTACTGAGTTTGGGAGCTCCACACTGCACCTTGGGCCACCCTGCTTAGAGCTGTTCCAGGAATTCATTCATTGGTGTACTAGTTTATTCAACAAATATTTGATGACTGTTTAATGTGTGTCAGGCCCTGCAGTGGGCACTGGTGCAGAATGGTGAGCAAACAATTTATGGAATTTGCTTTCAAGAAACTCATAGTCTGGTGAGAAAAGGCTAACAGGCAACTATTACATGTTGTGAGAAGTGCTATGATTGGAGGAGCAGGGAGCTGGAGCAGCCCTTAAGGGGGCATCCAGGTCATCCAGATGTGTTGGGGTGCAGTTGGGGGGTCACAGAGGATGATGTCTCAACTAAGTAGGTTTTAGGCAGGTAAGAGGCAGTAGAGAAAAGGGCAGGGAACACGAGGCTGCAGTGAGTATTCGGGGCTGTGCCTACCATAGCCCCACTCCACGTCCTCTGGAGAAGGGACAGCAGCAGAATAGACAGGGCCCTGGAAAAGGTGTGTTCTCAGAGACTCTGGAGACCCCAGTCAGCTCTCTTGCCCAAGGCCCTCTTCTCTTAAGTGATGCTCTGCCCCTGACCTCAGGACCTGCCTGCTGGGTACCCTCCCTGCCAGGTTTGGATTTAAATGCCCCCAGGGCCCTCGCTTATTGTGTTCCTTCCCCACTGCCTGCTGGAACCAGGTCCTCTTGCCCTCTCTCAACCTCTGACTTGAGAGGGAGTGGAGAGAAAAAGGAAGCTGAGCTCTAAGACATGTTTGCTCACTGAAGGAAGCCTCTGACCAGAGTGTACAGAGCTTTTCCAGGAAGAACGGGCACAGTGGTAGAGACCCAGAAGGCAGGAGACAAGGCTTGTCCAGGTGTAACGGAGCAAATGAAGCAGTCTCTCAGGCTGTGACCCTGGGCTGGGAGCTGGTGGGCAGCTCAGCACTCGGCACTCTCAAGCAACACCAGGCAGGAGGGTCCTGGCCTAATCTGCCGGAGACACCTGTTTCACCCATCCCAGGCGCCTGGGGTCAGCAGCAAAGATGGAAGCCTGATCCCGCATCTGCCCTGGAAGCAGTGAGGCTGAGCCTATCAGGGCAAACGGTCTGGGCACAGGGCCTTCTAGTTCTCTTCTAAAGGAGACTTTAACAATCACCTGATTGGACATTCAAATCTTGCTCCAAGCCTAGACACTGAGCTTTGTTTCTTTCATCTTGCCCCCTTTACCCTGATTCCTGCCCCACTCTCTATAACCATTCTTATCGAATTTTTCTTTCTTTTTTAAAATATATTTATTTATTTATTTTTGAGATGGAGTCTCCCACTGTCGCCCAGGCTGGAGTGCAGTGACATGATCTCGGCTCACTGCAATCTTTGCCTCCTGGGTTCAAGCGATTCTCCTGCATCAGCCTCCTGAGTAGCTGGATTACAGGCACCTGCCACCACGCCCAGCTAATTTTTGTATATTTAGTAGAGATGGGGTTTCACCATGTTGGCCAGGCTGGTCTCGAACTCCTGACCTCAAGTGATCCGCCTGCCTAGGCCTCCCAAAGTGCTGGAATTATAGGCATGAGCCACCATGCCTGGCCTCTTAACAGATTTTTATCCATACTTTCAGTGTTTCTTTACCCAAGTAAGAAAATGCATTCTTCCCTGCTTCCTACATAAAGAACAAAATGGAGGCCGGGCGCGGTGGCTCACACCTGTAATCCCAGCACTTTGGGAGGCCAGGGCGGGGGGATCATGAGGTCAGGAGATCAAGACCATCCCGGCTAACATGCTGAAACCCCGTCTCTACTAAAAATACAAAAAATTAGCCGGGTGTGGTGGCGGGCGCCTGTAGTCCCAGCTACTTGGGAGGCTGAGGCAGGAGAATGGCATGAACCCAGGAGATGGAGCTTGCAGTGAGCCAGATCGCGCCACTGCACTCCAGCCTGGGTGACAGAGCGAGACTCCGTCTCAAAAAAAAAAAAAGAGCGAAACAAAAACAAGAACCATACTGTTCTGTATCTTGATTTTATTTTTAAAATTTTTTGTATAGATGGATCTTGCTGTGTTACCCAAGCTGGTCTCGAACTCCTGGCCTCAAGCAATCCTGCTTTGGCCTCCCAAAGTGTTGGGATTACAAATGTGAGCCACTATGCTTGGCGCTGTACCTCAATTTTTTTTAACTTGCTATTATAACCTGGAGATTTTTCCAGGCTATTATCTAGAGGACTTCCTTGTTTTTTCCTCATGGCCATACCTTACTCCATTGAATAGCTGTACCATGGAGTCCTTTCTTGTTGGACAAGTGGGTGATATCCAGTCTTGTGCTGTTTCAAACAGTGCCACAATGAAATAGCCTTGTAGGTAAGTCATTTTGAACATAAGTAGGTATATCTGTGGGATTAATTCCCAGAAATGGCATTGCTGGAAATGGCATTGCTGGATCACAATGCCTGGAAATGGTATGGTGAATACAGAGCCAGGTGAGGTGACTCAAGCCTATAATCCCAGCACTTTGGGAGGCTGAGGCGGGCGGATCACTTGAGCTCAGGAGTTCAAGACCAGCCTGGGCAACATGGCAAAACCCCATCTCTACCAAAAATACAAAATTAGTCGGGCATGGTGGTCCATGCCTGTGGTCCCAGCTGCTTGGGAGGCTGAGGTGGGAGAATCACCTGAGCCTGGGAGGTGAGGCTGCAGTGAGCTGAGATAGTGCCACTGCACTCCAACTTGGGCGACAGAGTGAGTCCCTGTCTCCAAAAAAAAAAAAAAAAAGGTGACTGTAACTGGAGTTTTGAGGGGAGGTTATTTCCAGATTACCCTCTATAGCAGGGGTGTATGCTGTGCTCCTGTGAGCAATGTATATGACAGCCCGTTTTCCTGCAGTCTTGCCGTCAGAGTATATTGTCAGACTTTTGACAATCTGAGAGATGACATGTGATATTCTCCTTGTAGTCTCCATTTGCATCTCTGATCATGAGTGAAATTGAGCATCTTTTCATAGGTTTAAGGGCCTTTGTGTTTCTTTTTTTCAAGAACTATTGATGTCCTTTGCCCATTTTTCTATTGGGTTGTTGGCTTTTTTCTTCTTGACTGACTCTGAGTTTTGGACTCTAGAATAGCCAAGATTTCACTCAAGGAGCCCAGTAAGGGACTTTCGGCAGAGAAATGCTGTGAAAAAGGGATCCTCGAGGTGCCAAAGATTAAGTATAAAACCTAAGAATCCTGATGGCCACCATCTGAAAATAAAATAATACATTCTTCTCCAATGCCAGATGAGATAGAGCCCAGGAGAGTAGTGTTTCCTGGATGTGAGCCTCAGTGTCTTCTGCAGCCCCTTCTATCAGAGAAGGAAGCTGAGATTATCAGGTGCTTGCAAACCACCAAAGGAATTATCAGCAAATGCATGGTTGAGACGCAGGTGACTGAGCCTCTCTCAGACTGCATGTCCCTGAAACTGGACTCCCTTTCCATTGGTCCTTCTCTGTTTTGACACAGCCCCAAGATGGCCTTTTACAGTTTGGAAACCTGCTTCCTCCCTTCAATCAAGGGGGAAGGGACAAGCTAACCAATCAGGGGCCTTCCTCCTCTCTCTTTTAGGAACCCCCAGAGAGGAGTGGATGGGAGGAAGCCAGGAGGTCCCCTCAAGGAGGCAACATGTTGGGGGAGAGGTGGGCCTGTCACCCTCAAAAGCTGGCAGCTGCTCCCTCTCCCCAGCAGAGAGATTGAAGAGACTGGGAGCCTGTCATCCCTCCCACTTCTCATTGATCTCCACTCGTCTTGGGAGATCAGAGGAGCATCTGTATGCACAGGTTCCAGGCTCCTGGAGATCACTGTGTCTAGCAGAATGCAGTCTTCCCTGGCCTAAGAAACCAGTTCAGTTTCCTATGGTTTTAGGTTTGTCCTCAGCATCCTCCTGCTGCACCAAAAATTTAAACCTCAGCACAAAGAAAAGATGCCACATCATCTCCCTAGGGAAATCCACTGCAGCATCTTCTAAGCCTTTGAGTTGGGAAGTGCTGTTCTGAAGTTGGACTTAACTCTACACTACTGCCACCAAAGTCATTTCCTTTTGATCCTTCTTGGAAGTGGAGAACTGTAGTCCTCCCTTGTGCCTGGCCCCTACCCCACTTGACTCAGATGCTGGGACAAGAGACATATCTCCACCTTCTTCTAGTCTTTTGCCTGAGCTTTGGTGGGAGAAGACTGGTTTCCTTTGTCCTTGGAGGCCTCTGTCCCCCCAACTTTAGGGACCCACTTCTTTCCACACACTGGCTGCCTGAAACCACTCTTGCAATTGCAACTACTGGCACGTTGACTAATGAATCTCTTAAGGAAACTTCTCTTTAGTGTACTTGGCCTTTCTAGGAGTTTCTTCATCTTGAGCCATACCCTGCAATCCCTTGAGAAGCTGCACAAACATTCAGGAAGTTCATCTCCCTGGAGCTTCCCTGGGGCCCTGCTCTACATCAGCCAGTTATGCATCCAGTCCGAATCTTTTTCTGTTTCTGAAGCCTGAGGGCAGAGATGAGCATACAGAAGGGACACATCAGGTAGCAGTCTAAGGGCAGTGGCAGAGGCAGGAGTTGCATTGATCCCAGCTTGGGCTATGGAGAGCTCACCAGCCCAGGTAGTGCCATTAAGGAGCACCTGCTTTGACACTCAGAGAGGAAGAGGGAGTATATAAAAATGAGGACAGCCTGGCTGTGGCCCTCTCAGGAGCTCACAGCAGAAGTGGGGAACTGGAGATGGAACAGCTCTAATGAAAGTGTAATCGAAGGATTGTTAGAACACAGGAGATGAAGGGAGTAGTCCCCTGTTTGCAGGAAGGATGGGAAATAAGGAAGCTTCTTGGAGGCAGTGGCACTTCAGCTGAGCCTTGGAAGATAGAATTTTAACAGGTCCAACACCCAGCTCAGAGCTGGACTCTTAGAGGTACTTAATAAATGTACTTGTTGAAAAAAGACCTTGATGGATGGATGAGGGGACAAAATGGAGCAAGGCAGAACTAAGTTCCAGAAGTGCACAAAGGTCAAACAATGTGACCTGCTCCATCCTGGCTTGGGAATGGGGAGGCTACAGCTCCTCCATTCTCCCTGGGCCTGGTCTGCTGGGGATGAGCAGGTATGGAAGGCTTCAGGTGCAGTGGCAGGTGAGAGCACTGCCCCTCCGATGGGAGATGTCTGGGGGCTAGGGGAGCCCTCATGGCTGCTCTCACCCTGGTACTGGCTGGGGATATTGCAGGAGTGGGCAGACGCCTGCTGCAGGGGACTCCGGAGCGTCCACGCCTACATCCTGGTCTACGACATCTGCTGCTTTGACAGCTTTGAGTACGTCAAGACCATCCGCCAGCAGATCCTGGAGACGAGGTGAGAGGCTGGAACACAGTCCATTGCCACCTCTGTGGATGACCCAGTGCTAGCCAGTCCCTGTGAAAAGGGGACAGTATAGGGACAGAGCCAGAGGTATATGTGTTCTAAGATTCCCACACATACACTCAAACATGCATACATTGTGCTGTCCCCATTTCTGTTAACTCATGTTGGGACCCTGGCTGTGGGGGTGGCTAGAGTAGTGCAGTAGTTAAGAACTGGGACTTCTGGAACAAGACTTCCAGGGCCACTCAGCTGCATGACTTGAAGCCAGTAAACATTTAAGCCTATGTCCTCATCTGTAAAATGGGGATAACAGTAGAACCCATCTTTTAGATCAGTTGTGCTGATCAGAGACTATAACACCTCCAGGGCTTAGGGCTGCGCCTGGAGCAGAACATACAGTGGTGGTAGTATTGGCCAGGCACAACCTGCCCTGCTGGGAGTACAGCGGTTGTGAGACTGACAGAGTTCTGAGCTTCCTGCCTCGCCCCGCAGGGTGATCGGCACCTCAGAGACGCCCATCATCATCGTGGGCAACAAGCGGGACCTGCAGCGCGGACGCGTGATCCCGCGCTGGAACGTGTCGCACCTGGTGCGCAAGACGTGGAAGTGCGGCTACGTGGAATGCTCGGCCAAGTACAACTGGCACATCCTGCTGCTCTTTAGCGAGCTGCTCAAGAGCGTCGGCTGCGCCCGGTGCAAGCACGTGCACGCTGCCCTGCGCTTCCAGGGCGCGCTGCGCCGAAACCGCTGCGCCATCATGTGACACCTGAGCGCCCCGCGGGCTGCACCGGCACTGGTCGGGCGGAGGGTGGGGCTGTACTGCGGGACTGGGGCGGGGAGCGGGCGGGAAATGGAACTGTGACGGTCCCGGCCTGAGGCCCCTGCAGCCATGCATCTCCCAGTGAGAAGCAAAGCGCGAGAGGTAGCCCCCAGTAACTGTTCAGCCCTGCCCCTTGCCCCAGTGGCTTCCTGGGACAGGCGCCTTCAGTGCTGTATTTAGTGCAGTTCCCGGCCCGACCCGCGGGGGTGCCACAGCCTTTTGGGATGAGGGTGAGCGTGCAATGGAGGGTGGGGGTGGCAAGGTGCCGCCTTGGCCGGGCCCCCACCTGTCTTTTCCAGAATGTGTCTGTCTTTGCCGGGTGTCTTCCTTTCCCGTGTCCGCCCACCCAAGCGTCTGTTGGTCCTTACCTGTCTCACCCACCCTCCAGTCCCCCCTAGCTCCGCTCACAGGGCTCTCATTTCGTCCATCCCCTTGTCGCAGATCCTGGCAGCTTCTTTGTGAGGCCAGGCCTTCTGACTGTCAGCACCACCGGCACAGGGCAGAGATGCGGGTGGCCTAAGGACCACCATCAAGGGGTCCGGGGGCTGAGGTCCCAGATCAGTGAGGGGAGAAGGTTGAGCTCTCCGGCTTCCAGGGAGACCTCCCCGCCCAGCAGCCCCCAGAGACACAACAACCTACCTTCCAGCCTTAACTCGATGGTCCGTCCCTGCCAGGTGCCCCTCACTCTTCCTGACCCCAAAGCCAGATCACCCCCTGGGTTAAAAAAAATTTTTTTTTTTTTTTTTTTTTTGGACAGAGTGTGGAAAGGGAATCCCCCAAAGGATAGCTTCTTTTCCATGATGCCAGGTTCCAGTCTTCTATTACCTCCTGCATACTGCAATCTGGTCTGTCAGACTGGGGAATGTTAGGTTCTGGGGTCTAGTCGTGGGCAGGATGGTGCCCAGAAGGGGGTCAGGTTGTCCCAGTGAAGATTCTGTTGCCCCGTCTCAACCCCATCTGACTACCCCAGACTCTGCCTGCCTCAGATCTCAGACTACCCTGATTAATCTGGGGAAGAACAGAGCCAGGGAAAGAATGGTGGGGACCCCTGTGCTTGGGGGAGACACACCTGCATCTTCCCCCCGCCCCAGATGGAGGCCCTCAGGATCTGACACCCTCTTGTCCCAACACCAGTCAGCCCTATGCCCTAACTCACTCCGCCCCATTTTTTCCGGCTGCCTGGCCGGGTTTCTACCTCTCGTCACCGGAGCTGATCACTGTCAGTTTTGTACCGATTTAGAAATAACAATAATAATGAAGATTCCAGGAATGGCATAAGGGATTGATGCGGGAATTGGAGGGAGGGAGAAGTGGTGCCCTGTCCCCTGCCCCCTGACCAAAGAAAGCTGTCCTTGAGGCTGAGCCCTCAGCCCTGGCCTGGTGGGAGGACAGCAGGGTCCCTTGTTATAAGAGGGGCGGAGAGGACAACTCCACTTTGGCCAACTTAGCCAAGGCTGCAGCATATAGACTAGGAAATCAGGTAGCCCAGAGTGGTGATAGAGTGAAGTCTGGGGGAAGGGTCGTGGGTGGGGAATTTATCACCAACGTCCATTGTAGGGGGAATCTGTGATTCTGCTTCCCCGGCTGATTCCCACTCTGTCCACCAAGTGGGGGTAGCACAGCCCCACAGCAACCACCTTGACCTTGTGCAGTCTAGTGTTCCTGTGTTCCAGTCCCTGCTGTGCTGCAGGACTTCGGGCAAGTGACCTGCCCTCTGTGAGCCTCCCTCTGACACAGAGGAGGTGGCTCCCCTTTCCCACACCTTAGAGTGGCTGGGAGGGTAACAAAGAGGGCCTGCCCCTTAGTCTCCCGCACCCCTGCCTCCTGGTTCACCAGAGGGAGGGGATGAGGGATGGCAGCATCTCACATGCCCCATCACCCCCAACTCTGAGGCACCTGAGGTGGGGGGAGGGGGCCCAGGCCTCTGGCTGCTCCCCTGTGGGAGCCATTGGAATGTATCCCCTGACAGGCCCCCTCCCGCCTCCACTTCAACCCAGGTCTTGGATTTCAGGTCCCTCCACCCCCATTCTGAGTCTCTGTCCTTACCCTCCCACCCCCTCACAGGGTTTCCCACCACAGGGTCTGGAAGTGTGTGTGACGCCCATTGAGCTGTTATCCGAAGTCAGATTAAAAATCAGGGAGTGTTTTCCCTCGTTTCTGTACCAAGGTGTTGGCTCCATTCCTCATGGTAGGAGGGGAGGGATCCCCACAGGGCTTGCCTGCTGAGCTCCGTGTGGAAGGAGGGTGAAGGTGGTGAGGTGGCCCCCAGTCCCAAAGGCCAGGTCAACAGGGAGACCACCGGTGAAGAGTTCGGGACGTATCACCTTTCCACCTAACCCCAAACCCTCCAACTAATTCAAACCATTCAGAAGGGAAGCAGAACTTCTCCCCTGCCAGTCTGGAAAATTTCCATAATGGGACTGAATCCCAGCTTCTCTGTCTGCGTCTCGTCCTTCCCACTCAAGGCTGAGACTTTGCAGCCTCTCAGTCATAACTTCTTGGATGTAGATGTGTTAGGAACACTTTCAGCCACCCGTCTTGTCCCTGAGTGATCTCAGGACCCAAACTCCAGAGCAAAGCTTTGAAGTCTTGGGCAAGGGTGCCTTCCTAGAGCGTGTGTGTTGAGGGCAGGACGTCTCTGTCCGTGGTGCTGACCCACCAGCCACTTCCAGGAAAGATGGGGCTGCCTGTAAAGGTTGGCTGAGCCTCAAAAGAGGAAGCCTCTCTCAACACCAACTCCTTCCTCCTAGTCCCCATCTCCTCCATTGGGATAACATCTGAAGCTATACCTCCCCGCACCACCACAGTCCTAGAGTGAGGGGCTCAAGAAGCTGGGGGGAAGGGGAAGGTGGGCTCAGTTGTTCACATCTTTAATCCCAGTACTTTGGGAAGCCAAGGCAGGAGGATCACTTGAGGTCAGCCTGGACAACATAGTAAGGCCCCATCTCTAAAAAATAAAATAAAATAAAATTAGCCAGGTGTCATGGCACCTACCTGTAGTCCCAGCTACTTGGGAAACTGAGGTGAGAGGATCACTTGAAGCCTGGGAGTTCGAGGCTGCAGTGAACCATGATCGTGCCACTGCACTCCAGCCTGGGTGACAGAGCAAGACTCTGTTTCTAAACTTAAAAAAAAAGAAGCTGAGGCTCAAGGTAGAATCACATGCGTTTAATAACTTATGGGAGTTACGGAAACAGGTGGGCATGGCCAGGGGCCAGAGGCCAGGAGTGTGGGGAGATGTTCTGAGGGAGAGTCATGAGATATAGGATGGTCTCACTACCCCAGCCTACCTCTGGAGTTGGAGTGAGAGCAGTGGGTTGCCCCTTTGCTCAGATGAGCAGATGGAGTCTATATTTGTCTTCTGACCCACTCCTGCCCAAGGCCCTGTGTGGAAATGAGGGAACGTCTCTTCTGTTCCCGCAGCTGTGAATCCAGTGTATACATGGCCATTCTTTTTGCTTCCCTCCTCCCCCACACGTTCATGTGCCTCAGACCCAGGACTCCTCCTCAGGTGGAAGTGGAGCTTGATCAAGCCGGTGAGGTGGCAGGTCCTCTGGAGTCTGGGGCCTGCTCTCCAATGGAGCGGCTGGCTCTTTCTCCTTTCCTTCCTCCTCCTGCTCACCTACTGAAGCTCCGTCCACCCGGGATGCCTCCCTTCTCTTGCTGCCCAGCACAGCTCTCGGCAGTCTGTCCCCGCGGGGCGGCCTGGCTGGACCCAGGCAGACATAGGCCAGTGGCTTGGGGATTCGTGAAGGCTGCTTCTCAGGCCTGTGATCTCTTCGGGGCCGGATCCTGGGTCTCAGCTTCAGCTTGTAGATGGACGGGACCCTCTTGGGCTTCCGGAGAGTTCTCCTGCCCTCACTCAGACATGCCTTGACTTTGTCAGAGTTGGGGTCCAAGGGCGGAGGTGTGGGGGCCTCCGGGCTGGCAGACGCAGTAGGAGCCAAGCAGTCCTGCCCTTCCTGAGGTGGGACCTTCCTCATGTGGCTGCCCTTGGCACTCAGGCTTGCCTTTGTCCTGGGCCCACTCTGTATGGCTCCCAACTTCCCTTTGAGGCTTCCCGGTCCTGGGGTAGCAGCTGGCTTAGGGGAGCCAGTAGGGGTTGCCTTCCAGGCTTCCAGGTCCACTTTAAGGAGGGGTGGGGGGCCCTGAGCCAGTTCTTGGATGACTTTGTCATAAGGACCCCCAGGCTCAGGCCACCGCCCACCCAGGCTGGGGACATAGACCCCACTGCGAGGGATGACCCCAGACCTTGTGCCCTGCAGACAGGCACTCCCAACTTCTAGCAGCTTCATGTTGCCCAAAATCTGCTCTTCGAGGCTACAGTAGATGGCTTGCTCCTTGTTCCTGCCCAGGGGCAGAGGTGTGTACCGCCCCTGCTGCTCCTGTGGGCCCAGGTCCCGGGACTCTTTGGCCTCTGCCATGAGCTGGATGTCCAACTGCTGGTCCTCCTGCCTCACTTTCACAGAGCAGTCCCCATGCGTGGACCCAACCAGGTCTGCAGTGACGGCCCTTAGTGGGATGGGGTCTCTCCCAAGTTCTGTCCTGGGACTTCTACATATAGCACCAGGAAAGCTCATTCCTGGTGCCAGGAGACAAGCAGAGGGCAGCCGGATGGGCATCTTGGTTAGGCCTTGAACAGGGGTTGGAGAACAGACAGACTCTGGCTCCCTGAACTGGAAGAACGCACCCTTGGCCTTATCCTGGAGTGGCAGCCTGAGGCCCAGTTGCTCGGCTGGGCTACAGGAACGAGGCAGGGAAGATAGTCCTCTTGCTGATATCCCTTTGGTGGTGGCCTCAGTGTCTCGGGGTCTTTGTGGGGTGGGGTTCTGGGCAGCAGTTCCCTGGCTGTCTGTTTTTTCATGAACCCAAGATGTGGGAATCCTTCCCCTGGGGAGTTCAGCGGGGTCTCTATCCTCCCTCTTTCCTGACAAGGTACACTGTGGGCCTCGGCCCTTTTGGGAAGATGAGGACTGGGGGCTGGGTGGGCTGTCCCCAGCTGTCGGCTGCCTCCAACATGGGGTGAGAGACCTCTCCTGGCACCTGAAAGGGAGAATCACAAGGCTGCAAAGGGAGACTCATCAGGCCGGCAGGGTCATCTAGTGTGGTCCCTGGCTCTGGGAAGTGACGGTCTTTCCCCAGTGAGAACACCCAGGGGGCTCGACTTCACGCTGAATGAAACCTATACTCCCTCTCCTTCCGACTGCCTTGAAATCCTCCTTATGACAGTCACTGCCTAAGTCTATTCGCCCTTGTTCCCTGTGTAGCAGATAGAAGGAAGCCTGATCCTGGCCTGAGGTGACTTCAGATCCTTCCAGGGATGGCCCCAGACCAGCTGCAGGGCAGTGGAGAGACAGAGGGGAGTGCATGGGTTGTCTTAGTCTGTGCTCTACCGTGAAATGGTAGGAAACCTTGAGTAAGTCTGTTCCATTTCTGAGCCTCATCTGTGAAATGGGAAGGCGTATGAAGTAACCACATTATCCCAAAGGTACTGGGTGTGCTTCTGGTTCCAAACACCTGTGGTCTCGGGATAGACTCACTGCTGGGGATCTGCTCCTCTTATCGTGGAGTGTGGTGGCCTCTGAGAATGTGCACTCCAAAGGAAAAAGAGCCCCTTCCCTCTCTCTTCCCCATACCTCAGGAATGGTGCCATCTCTCTGGAGGCCCCCGTCCCTGCTCCCCGTTCCCTGCGGGGTCTGGGGGAGGATGGGGTGGGGGGCCTCAGCCTTCGGCCTGAAGAGGCATATGTCTTCCAGTCCACGGCGGGTGGCGGGCTCTGTGAGCGGCTGATGGTCATCGTAGGCTGGGTCTGTGAGGGTCCATCTTGCACCCTTACTTCATGCTGCACTGGTGGGGCCGGGGGCTTCAGGAAGTTGCCTGGCTTGTGTGCTACCAACAGTGCCCCAGAGAAAGGAGAGAAGAGAAGAGTTCAGTTCCTGCTGATGGGGCCCATTGTTCCTCCCCCAGTGGTCCCATGCCCCACACCCCACACTAAAAACAGTGGGACCTACAGTGGCAATACCAGAGTTTCTTTACAGGAGGGGCTTAGGGGACCCAGCTGGGGGATTTGTTTAAAGCTACGTTTGTAGTGCAGGTACACAACTTTCCCTTAGAGCATGTGCTTATCTGAAGTGGCTGGAGGCATTGATGGAGATTATGGAAGAACTAAAGACCTTCCAAGTCACACTTGGTACCAACACTGTGGATCCCGGAGCCAGACCTAAGCTCTGCCAAAATGCACCCTGGCCAAATGCTGCTTCTGTGTGTGTTGCACTCCATCTTGTGGTGACATTTAGTACTGTACTGTGCCCAACTACTGCCCTCCTTCCTCCAGCCTCCCCACATACCGCTTACCCCTGGAGATCAGACATACCTCCCACCTCTGCCTCCAGCCTCCCAACCCAGAGTTACGCCTTTCCAACCAACCCCACAGGGAGAGGACCCTCAGGGGACTCACAGAGGGATGTGCAGCGGCAGGGGTCATGTTTGTCCAGATAATGGCCCAGCGTGTCCCAGCCGCCCCCTACACGTACCATCACATTGTTCCGGAGGATCTGAGGGGGCAAGGGTAAGGTTGAGGGCAGGGTGGAGGGCAGCCTCTCTTCCTGGACCAGCTTGCGGGCTTCCGGCACCCACTCAGGGATGCTCTCATCCATGTACTCATCCACACATAGATGTATGTGTGTGCCGTAAAAAGGCAGCCCGAATCTCCTCCTCCGTGACTGGCATCAGATAACACATGCGGTCAAGGGTGGGGACCAGGTTGAAAGCTGTCCCACAACTGGACAAGGGATCCCAAAAGCATTGTAGAGGCTGCCCCCAGAGCGCTCCTTTCACTGTAAACGGTTTTGCATCTGCACATGCCTGTGTCCAAAATGGGGCCCTAAGGCCACTGGCTTTGCCTCTGTGGCCTGTGTGGGAGAGCCCACGGGGGTCCTGATCCCATTCCACCCTCAGGCAAGTCACATGTCTCTTCAAGCTTCAGCTTCCTGTCTTGGAAAGTGGGGCCACAAGTTCTTGCCCCTATCTGCATCACAGGGCTGTTGCCTCAGGTCTAGGGGAGGGCCCAGAAAGCTGGCTCTGCTCCCAGGTGTGGCCTGTGCCCCAGGAAAGGGCTGGGCCATGACCCGAGCTGCTAGCCACTCCGGTGGGTACAGATCGTTTCTGGTGAGGCCAGGTATTGGGGTGGGAGGCACATTTCAGACCTGTGCTGCTACTCATTCTGCTGGAAGTACCCCCAGGCAAGTGGTAGGGGTGGAATTATGGGGTCCGTGTGGCTGGGGCCACACACTGAAACCAAACTTGGGGTTCTCAAGCCGCTTCCTCTAATCAAGCCTGTGGGTGGAGTGGAATGGAAAAGTGTAAGCACCCTTCTCCATACCCCACTCCGCCTGAGAACACGCTCTAGACTAGGCTATGGTGGAGAAGAGGAAGGGTGGTGGCTCTGGCTGCCCTGACGGGAGGAAGAGATAGTCTGGTCACCTTTGCCAGGGATCTCCTGGAATTCTCCCAGGGAGAGAAGGAGAGCTCCAAGGCCTGATGGCTTGGGGTGAATGATGACTTACTGTCATTGTCCTTAAGCCTGGGCAAAGTCCTATATTCTGGGGGACTTACTGTCATTGTCCCAAGCCTGGGCAAGGAAATCCTATTCTGGGGGTCCCTTGACCCCCAGCCTGGACTTACCCGGATGAAGATGAGGGTGTTGGAGTCGCCCACACGGTACTTCCCCTCAGACACTTTGACCATGGAGAACTGCACCGGGCACGTGCAGTGGCTCACAAGGTTCTGCACCTGCGGGCGGGTGGTGAACTCAGCCCTCTCTTTTCCCCACTCTGGGTCAAAATGGGGGGCCTACCTGCCCCCACAGTCACGCCTGAGGTTTCTGCTGAGGTCAGGGATGGGGGCTGAGAAGCAAGGAGAGAGTGGATAAGGCTATAAATGACCCAGTGAGAACGAGACCTGGGTGGTCACCCATGGACCTACCTACTATGAGGTCCAGAGCCCTCATGGGTCAGCTGATGGAAGCAGCGCGGTGTCACGGGGGGACTGTGGGATCTGACAGGCTCGGGTCAGTGCCCTGCATCCACCGCATCATAGACTTTTCATTAAGAAACCTGCCTGAGCTCCATTTTCCCCAGGGGTTAACCACACAGAACTAACTGCTGTGAAGCGACCCTCTGTGCAGACTCTGTTCCAAGCACTTTGTATGTGCTGGTTCGTTTAAATGATGGTAGGTGCTGTTACTGTCCTCATGCTGCAGATAAGGGAAGCCAGACACCGAGAGGTTAAATAATTTGCCCAAAGTCACGCAAGCTGCAAAGCAGTGGAACTAAGACTTGAACCAAGGTGTCTCAGAGAGTGCTACCGTCGGTGTTCATGAAAACTGTCCCAGCAGGGGTTAAATGAGAGGGGCATCCAGTGCTGGGCTGGTAAGAACGCTTGAGAAATGACATGGCCATTAATTACTACGGGTGGTTAGGGTTGAGGCTCAGAGTGGAACCGTGCCTTAAAGCCACACAGTGAATTCGTGTCAGGGTGGACAGTGGAGCTCAAGAAGCGGGTGGATTAGACGGGACTGGAGTGGGATTGGGAAGAGGAGCACGAAGGACAAAGGGAAGGGGGCCCTGAGGGCGTGTGCAGAGCCCCTCACCATCTGGTCCAGGTTCCGGAAGTGGCAGGGCTGGCGCCTGGGGGGCGCTGGCGGCAAGGGGTCGGGCGGGGGCAGGGCCAGCTCCCTCCGCACCTCCTCCTCGATCTCCTCCTCCAGCTGCACGAGGGTGGGCGCCGCAACGCCAAAGCGCCACGCCCGGCGGCCCAGCTCCAGCAAACACAGCACCACGTTCTTCACGTTCTTGCGCTGCACCAAGTCTTCCGTCTCGAACATCAGCACCTCTGGAGTGGAGGCGGGGAGAAAAGGGCAGAAGCAGCGTGAGCCCCCAGAGGACCTGAGCCTCGGGCAGGGGCGAGCGGGGAGGAAAGCCCGGGGGTCATCCCCGGTCTGGGGCAGCAAGGATCCTGACATGTCACATGAGGAGTGGTTTGGGTCTCAGAATCTTGGGGTCAAGTCAGCCCCCTAGGAGGGGTCTGGGCAGAATTGCTCAGGTGCTGGGTACAGACACGGCCCATCTCACAGGACAGGCTGCGGGTGGGAAGAGGTGACAGCAAAGCAAAGGCACCTGGAGACTGGCTGAGAATGTGAGTGAGAGAAGGATGAACTCCACCTTCCCCTCTCCCCACTCAGTTTGCCTGGGTGGGTCCAGGAGCAGGAAGCGGTTGGTTCCACTTTCCACCCACGCCTCTCCCCTGCAATCTCCGCCAGGCATCTCAAACTCAGCTCCCACCCAGGCCCAACCAGGCATGCTGAGGACATGCTCTGGAGCCAACCACTAAGGCTGGAGTCCTGACTCACTACCAACCGCATGACCTTGAGCTAGACCCTGAGCCTCAGTTTCCTCTTCTGCAAAATGGGGATGTAGTCTGTTTTGTGGGGTTGTTGTAAAGATTGGATATGCTAACAGTTGTTAACCATTTACAATGTTCCGCACATGCAAGCATTCCTTAAAGCACTAGCTTCTATTAACCTTCCCATTCTGCTCCTCAGTGCCCAGCCACCAGCCAGTAGCCCAGGCCTCACCCTTTCCCCAGTCTCACCCCTGCCACCTTTGGCCAGGAGGATGGCGCAACATCCAGTCTTATCCCATTCCTGGTTTCAAGGCCAAGGAGATGAAGGATCCTGACATGTCACTCCCTGAACCCTACAAGCCCCAGCATGACGGTGCCCCTCCCTGGCGTCATCCCATCTGTCTCCTCCTGTGTTCTCTCCTCATCCTAGTCTTGTGTCCTCACCACCAGGCTCCCCGCAGTCATTCACACACTGTGCTTTTTCTGCTCCTTTGCCCCTGTCATCCCTGCTGCTTAGAATTCCCTTCCTACAAAATTACATTTATTCCTCAAGACTCAGGCCAGCCGGGTGTGGTGGCTCACACCTGTAATCCCAGCACTTCGGGAGGCCAAGGTGGGCGGATCACTTGAGGTCAGGAGTTCGAGACCAGCCTGGCCAACATAGTGAAACCCCATCTCTACTAAAAATGCAAAAATTAGCCGGGCGTGCTGGTGGGCGCCTGTAATCCCAGCTACTCAGGAGACTGAGGCACAAGTAATCACTTGAACCCCGGAGGTGGAGGTTGCAGTGAGCCAAGATCACGCCACTGTACTCCAGCCTGCGTGACAGCGTGAGATTGTCTCAAAAACAAAACAAACAAAAAAACACTCAGGCCAAATCTCCTTCCTTTATGAGGCAACCTTTCTCGGCCCCATTCCACCTAATCAGGCTGCTATTTCCTCCCCTGGCTCCCAGCACTACACCTCTACTTCAGGCCTTTAATTTACATATCTATCCCTTTGCCCCTCTCTCTCTCTGTCTTTTTTTTTTTTTTTTTTTTTTTTGAGACAGACTCTCCCTCTGTCACCCAGGTTGGAGTGCAGTGGCGCTATCTCAGCTCACTGCAACCTCTGCCTCCTGGGTTCAGGCAATTCTCCTATCTCAGCCTGCCACCATGCCCAGCTAATTTTTGTATTTTTAGTAGAGACAGGGTTTTGCCATGTTAGGCCGGGCTGGTCTTGAACTCCTGACCTCAGGTGATCCACCCATCTCAGCCTCTGAAAGTGTTGGGATTACAGGCGTGAGCCACCACGCCTGGCCTTCTGCCTCTCTTGCTAGACCATGAATTCACTGGGCCCTGGGTCTCTTTCCTCTGTGTTCTTGGTGCCCAGCAAAGTGCTCAGCACAGAAGAGGTGCTTGATACATGCTTACTGAAGTAATCATCAACATTTGTCAATCATCAACATATTTATTTATCGAGGATTTACTATGAAGTGGGGAAATTGAGGCATGAAAAAAAGAGGTGGTTCAATCTAGAATGAGGACCCAGGCTCCTGCCCCCCAGACCTAGCCTGTGCATTTGAGAAAAGATGAATACCCCCCAAGATAAGCATCTGGGATGGGGAAGGGGGTGCAGCGTGGTTACCTTGGATACCCATCTCCTTTCGACACCACTGGATGAAGTTGGAGACATTGTCCCTGGCCTGGAAGGTACCTGGCTGGGCGGCCCCATTGCAGGAGACCCTGACCCGGGGCATGGGAATCTTCTGGGCTTGGGCAGGTGCCTCAGCCAGGAAGGCCAGGGCAGCATCAGTGACAGCGTTGGCATGCCGGCACAGCACCAGGCCCGTCTCCAGCACCTGCAGGAAGTTGGTCGAGTCGATGTCCAGCCCATAGAGGTCGTGAAGCCATTCAGCCAGGTCTTCCTTCATGGCCTCCAGGTACTGCTCGCTGGACTTGAAAGGCCGGATGCTGCACACAGGTGGCTCTAGGGTCCCGGGCCTCCTCCTGCCTCCCGCAGGCTGGGACATGGCTGGACCCCCCCAGCAGCGGAGGAGGTGGGCACCTCCCCTCTCCCACTGCCACCTCTCTCCTCCCACCACTGCTGGGTTTCGGCTGGGTTCTCCCTGATTCTGAGGTTCCCCTGTACTCGCTGAGAGCCCCTGTACTCACTGCTACTTGCCACTGGCTTCAGCTGCCAGGCCAGGCCCAGCCCCTGCTCCCCCACATTCCTCAGTCCTTGCCACAGCTTTCCCTGGTGGCCCTGCAGCGACCTTGCTCTCAGGCTGCCCAGTCCACTCAGAGTTCACCCTTCTCAGGCCAGGTGGAGGTGAGGACACTCCTCTCTTTCCCCAGGGCTGGACAGATCAAGCTGGCTGCCTCCTACCCTCTGCTGGCTGCGGCCACGGAGCCTGGGGTGGCTGCCGGCCTCCCCACTCTGCTTTCCTCCCCTCTCCTTGGAGACCGTGGCTGCTACAAACACTCCTTGTTAACCCTTCCCAGCAGGCAAGGACTGCCCTGCAGAAAAACTTTTTAGAAAAGTTAACCAGGCGTGGCCAGGCGTGGTGGCTCACGTCTGTAATCCCAGCACTTTGGGAGGCCGAGGCGGGTGGATCACAAGGTCAAGAGATCGAGACCATCCTGGTTGACACGGTGAAACCCCGTCTCTACTAAAACTACAAAAAAAAAATTAGCTGAGCTTGGTGGCAGGCGCCTGTAGTCCTAGCTATGCAGGAGGCTGAAGCAGGAGAGTGGCGTGAACCTGGGAGGCAGAGCTTGCAGTGAGCCGAGATCACGCCACTGTACTCCAGCCTGGGTGACAGAGCGAGACTCTGTCTCAAAAAAAAAAAAAAAAAAAACCCAAAAAACAAAAAAAGTTAGCCATGCGTGATTGGCACACACCTGTGATCCCAGCTACATGGGAGGTTTGCAGGAGAATTGCTTGAGCCCAGGAGGTTGAAGTTGTAGTGAGCTATGACTGTACCACAACAGAGTGAGATCCTGTCGAAGAAGAAGAAGGAGAAAAAGAGTAAAAGGAGAAGAAAGGTAGAAGAATCCCAAAGAAAGGTAGGGTATGTAGGATAAGAATCTAGGAAACGAGGTCCTAGATCATGCAGAGCCTTGTAGGTGACTCTAAAGAGTCTGACTTTTTCTCTGAGTGAAATGAGAAGTGCTCTGGAGTGTTTTGAGAAGAGTAGGGACATGCTCTGATTCAGGCTGCTGTGTGAAGAACTGCAGGGGCAAGTGCAGAATCAGGGGGACAGTTAGGCTACTGCAGTCATCCAAGGCACAGCAAGGGTGTCTTAAACCAAGTGGTACCTATGGAGGTGATGACAAGTAGTCACATTCCATGTAACTCTTGAAAAGTTAATAGGATTGGTCCAAAATAGGCTTCCTTGACCTTGGCACTATTAACATCTTAGGTGAAATAATTCTTGTGCTGTGGAGGTTGTCCTGGGCATTGTAGGGCATTCAGCAGCATCCCTGGCCACTACCCACCAAAAGCCAGTAGCACCCCTGCCCCCATTATTATTTTTATTTTTTATTTTTTGAAATGGAGTCTCGTTCTGTTGCCTAGGTTGGAGTGCCATGGCACAATCTTGGCTCACTGCAACTTCCACCTCCCGGGTTCAAGCGATTCTCCTCTTTCAGACTCCTGAGTAGCTGGGATTACAGGCACACACCACCACGCCTGGCTAATTTTTTGTATTTTAGTAGAGATGGGGTTCCACCATGTCCCCAGGCTGGTCTCAAGCTCCTGAGCTCAGGCAATCCACCCACCTTGACCTCGCAACGTGCTAGGATTACAGGCATGAGCCACCATGCCTGGCCCCCCGCCCCCAGACATTAACATTTGGCAATGTCTTCTGGGGGACAATGTCCCTGGGGGGCAATGTCCCTCTGCCTCCCCACTGAGAGCCACTAATCTAGGAGGTCAGCATGGGACTCAGCTAGTCCAAACAGCCCTTCCCTGGGCTTTTAAAATTGGAGCTATAGGGCCAGATTCTTTTCCCAATCAGATGGCGAAGATTTGGGGGATGCATTCCTATTACACAGGGAAAGCCTTTCTGCAATAGAGGCAGTCACGTATCTCCCTTTATTAGTTAGGGCCAAGCTAAGCTGCTATATATAACAAAAAAGCCACTGAAAACAGTGGCTCACACAAGAGAAAAGTTTATTTCTCTCTCTTAGAGACGGATGATCCAAAGTAGGCATGTGGCTCTGCTCCATGAAGTTTTCCAGGAACTTGCTTCCTTTCTTGCTGCTTCTTTAGGCCATTGTTGTTACCTACATAGTCAATGCCTATCTCCCAGAACTTTATCCTCAGGCTGCAGTGAAGTAGAACAGAGAGGACAGAACAGACCAGGTTCCTCTTTTTTTTTTTTTTTTTTTTTTTTTTAGACAGAGTCTCGCTCTGTCACCCAGGCTGGAGTGCAGAGGAATGATCTTGGCTCATTGCAACCTCTACCTCTCAGATTCAAGCAATTCTCCTGCCTCAACCTCCCGAGTAGCTGAGATTACAGGTACACCACCACGCCTGGCTAATTTTGTATTTTTAGTAGAGACAGGGTTTCGCCATGTTGACCAGGGTGGTCTCGAACTCCTGAGCTCAAGTGATCCGCCCACCTTGGCCTCCCAAAGTGCTGGGATTACAGGCTTGAGCCACTGTGCCCAGCGGAGAACACCTTAATTAATAGAAAGATAGGCCGGTTGTGGTGGCTCACACCGCAAACACAAAACATTAATGGACCCTCCTGGAAAGTGGACCGGCCTCAGTGGATAGGAAGCTGGAAGTGGATCATCATCTGGTTGGTTCCTGATTAGACTCCTAAGGATTACAGAGGGAATAAGGGACCCCAGAATTCAGTGTAGCCTGTATCCAAGGAATTGCATGGATTGGGGCAGGGAAAGACAGAGACCAGTAGCTGGGCAGCTGAGGAGAAAAGACAGGCTGGGAAAGAGGGTAGAGGGACCATGTCTTCTGCCTCCCACACCATCCTATTTGCAGGTCACTGGCTGTGGCAAGCCTCAGGGTTTTCTGTTTCCTAAGAGGACTCAGAATAAGTCATAGGGCCTGTCTGAGTTGTTCTCCAGGGACAAGGGAAGAAGTATTTTCCTCCCTTGAGCATGTTTAAAAAGACTGGGCCGGACGCGGTGACTCATGCTTGTCATCCCAGCACTTTAGGAAGCCAAGGCGGGCAGATCACTTGAGGTCAGGAGTTCGAGAAGAGCCTGGACAACATGGTGAAATCCTGTCTCTACTAAAAATATAAAAACTAGCTGGGTTTGGTGGCGGGCACCTGTGATCCCAGCTACTCAGGAGGAGGCAGGAGAATTAGCCACTGCATTCCAGCCTGGGCAACAGAGGGAGACTCTGTCTCAAAATAAATAAATAAATAAATAAAAATAAAATAAAATAAAAAGACTGTAGGAGACAAAAATGAAATTGTTTTATAACTATACTCCATGAGTCCCACTTGATCAAAGGTATCAGTTACAACTGGTCTAGGACAATCTTGACAACCCTCTTTTTGCCATAAGTTGGTTCAGGAATGGGTTTGTGCCTCAGTTCTGGCCAATGAGATTCAAAGACAAGTCTGTTGGAAAGTTTCTGAGAAGTCTCTGCCATTCCTTTTCTTCCTGCTTTGGTCATAGTTGCATGAAGCCGCAATGTCCGGATCTGCAGCAGCCATTTTGTAACCAAGAGGAGACAAAGAAGGCAAAGAGGAAAGGTGAGAATAAGCAGGGCCCTTAATAACTCCAGCAAGACACCGAACCAATCCTGGAGCCCCTTACGAAGTAAATTAATATATTTTATAAAGTTTGAGCTATTATTAGTTAGGCATTATGGATTTTACTAGCCAGTTACATCTTCACTGACATGATGCTCTAAGTTTAGGAGGCCCCATTCCTTTTCTCTATACAAATGTAAGATGTTGTTACAAATATTCCCAATCAAGTAGCACTTACATACTATCTTACTGGATTATTGTTCTTAATAATTTTTTTTAAGAGATGGGGGTCTTGCTCTGTTGCCCAGGCTGGAGTGCAGTGGCTATTCACAGGCACAATTGTTGTGCACTGCAGCTTCAAATTCCTGGCCTCAAGTGATTTTCCCATCTCAGCCTCCTGAGTTGCTGGGACTATGGGTTCCCCTCACTGTGCCCCACTTAGATATTATTTTCTCTTAAGTTATATTTATGGCCCAGCCAAAACTGATATTGCATTTCTGTGTTATATCTATTAGAAGTTAAGGAGCTATTTATACTATTAATTTCAAAAGTTAAAATTTAATATGAAAAAATTATAGCTTTACCTGTGATAACTGACTTTGTCTTGTCCTTTAGGTATGATTTCCATAAATAACAGAAAATAATGCTTGAGCTTGCCAATAAAATATAGCCCATTCTCTTCTGGTTTCAAACAGTCTCTTTTGGACAGAGATTCAGTCAATTCTGAGTTTTCACTCATTCCCAGTTCCGCCCCTCTCAAGAGGTCTCCCAAGCTGATGTCTGAGTGTAGGAGGCATGCATATGTTCCTGGGGCCAGTGGGATTACCTGCTTGCTCTCATGTTTTCAATGAAGACTGTACTAGTCCTCTGTGAGATCAATTTCTAGTGTGCTGGCTGGGCATGGTGGCTCACACCTGTAATCCCAGCACTTTGGGAGGTCGAGGCAGGCAGATCACTTGAGGTCAGGAGTTCGAGACCAGCCTCGCCAACAGGGTGAAACCCTGTCTCTACGAAGAATCCAAAAATTAGCTGGACATGGTGGCACACGCCTGTAATCCCAGCTACTCAGGAGGTTGAGGCAGGAGAATCGCTTGAACCCAGGAGGCAAAGGTTGCAGTGAGCTAAGATCACACCACTGCACTCCATCCTGGGCAACAAAGCAAGACTCTATCTCAAAAATAAAATAAAATAAAATAAAATAAAATAAATTTTAGTGTGCTTTAATGCTAGTATGGGTTGTTTGAAAATCTGACTTTTTATGAAGGTCCCAGAAAACCCAAAATAGCCTTGGGAAGAGGGAATGCACATCCTAAGGATGGATGGCTACTGGGTAGATTAGGGTTGGGGAAGCAGGATGAGAAGAATGACCATGCCAGGGGACACTCTGTTGTGGTGTCTTGGTGGGATGTTCCCCAAAGACCATAGCACAGGCTCACTGGTTTGATGTGCCTGCCAGGGGCATTAAATCTTAGTGAGTGTCTCATTGAGATTGCTCATGGTGCCAGTGTCCATGGGTGACCCCCAGCAGTGGCCTCCAAAGTGAATTGTTCCTGTAATGCGATCTTGACTATGTTCTTATTCTCCACCCTTCCTTGATTCCTATCCAGTTCTCAAGTCTTTTGGTCATTCTGTGAGCTCTCGCTATTCTTTCTCTTTAAATCAACCAGAGGGAGCTTTTGAATTTTGCAATCAAGAGCCATGGTGGCTACAAATGCTTTCAGTAAATTTAAGGAGAATGAGCTTGTTGGGAGACAATTCTTCTCAGGCCTTTTGTGTTTATGCATGTCTTGAAAGCAGAGACCCTGACTTTTCAAGGGTTTTTGTATAAGTGAACAATCTTGGAAAATAGATGTAGTGCCTCCTTCCTGAGCAAACAGCAGGTTTGCTCACTACCCATTATAAAAGATTCAGGTGTCTTGGCTGGGCACAGTGTGGCTCAGGCCTGTAATCCCAGCACTTTGGGAGGCCGAGGCAGGTGGATCACCAGGTTAGGAGATTGAGACCATCCTGGCTAACACAGTGGAACCCCGTCTCTCCTAAAAATACAAAAAATTAGCCAGGCGTGGTGACACGCACCTGTAGTCCCAGCCACTCGGGAGGCTGAGGCAGGAAATTGCTTGAACCCAGGAGGCGGAGGTTGCAGTGAGCCAAAATTGCACCACCACACTCCAGCCTGGACAACAGCGAGACTCTGTCCCCCTCGGCCCCCCTGAAAAAAAGATTCAGGTTTCCAAAGCTTGGGATTTCCCTAGTAATGCAAACCTCTGCATATACCGGTATTCACTGGCACTCATCTGTGTCACTCATCAGACATTAAAGCAAGGGAAGCTGAGGCAAATAGGCCGAAGTTGCTGTGCCACCAGTAATAAAGTCCTTTGTCTCTGACCCGGAGTCTCGTGTTTTCTGGCAGCACCCATGAAACTACAACTGGTTAACATGGTAGCTTGCAAGTAAGATAACATTTCAGATCCTTCACAGTTCTTGATAGGGTTGCCCCCTTGTGACTAGGAGATTCCTGGGGCCAGGTCTGCTCTCTGTTCTCCAGCCCATCAACTTGCCTCCACCAAATTAAGATGCCCAAAGCGGCCGGGTGCAGTGGCTCACGCCTGTAATCCCAGCACTTTGGGAGGCCAAGGCGGGCAGATCACGAGGTCAGGAGATCGAGACCATCCTGGCTAACACAGTGAAACCCCGCCTCTACTAAAAAAGACAAAAAAATTAGCCGGACGTGGTAGCGGGCGCCTGTAGTCCCAGCTACTCGGGAGGCTGAGGCAGGAGAATGGTGTGAACCCAGGAGGCGGAACTTGCAGTGAGCCGAGATCGCGCCACTGCACTCCAGCCTGGGCGACAGAGCGAGCCTCCCTCTCAAAAAAAAAAAAAAGATGCCCAAAGGAAGGGACTCCATCGCCCTCCACTCTCAGACTTGGATGGAGGATTGCAGATCACTATCGGACTGGGATCTCTTTGAGGTCAGCAACTTCTTCTCAACAGACGGAGGGCTTTCCAGAGCTGAATCTGTCCATTATCCATCTGCACATTCCTCTCTGTGCCAATATACTCCACTTCCAGTCCAGGAAAGGAAAGGATTTTCCTGAAGCTCCATGATTTTACTCCCTCCCCAGCCTCTGCCCCCCACAAATACACAATATCCAGGAGCTATATCCTCCTCGTGCCCAAGTCCTACTTCCTACTGGACTTGGCACCTATTCCCTTGTGTTCCTTGGCACTAAGGCAATGAAATGGAAATAGGAGAAGTGGGGAGTATGGGGTGAAGAAGGATAAGGATAAGACACGAGGAGGAGGAGAGAATATAATGATACAAACAAACTCAATGCTTTCAGTGCTTCCTGTAGGCCAGGGAAAGCCTGGTACTACTCTGACTTACAGATGAAGAGAGTGAAAGTCAGAGAGATACCATGCTGAACATCAGATAACTTTTATATTTCTGTGGTAGAGCTGGGATTTGAACCCAGTTTACTGGGGGCCAAAGCCGTCCTCTCTTCCCCTTTAATGCCTTCCTAAGAGGGAAGGTAGGAGACACCTGAGTTGTTGGTGCTTTGGGAGGCTCTGGAAAAGGAAATTATTCCTGGGCAGAGCCTTATGGGCAGGTAAGGTTCTAGCCCCACCCCTTGTGATCCAATAGAGGCCCTAGACATGAGACAAAGTTCTGTGGGTGCTGGGCATCCTCTCACATCCCAGTCCTTGATCACGGAAAGCAGGGCACAGCCTTGGGAAGAATGGATAAGCATGGTGAGTGGGGCTGGAGGCAGGGTGGGGCTGGAGGACAGGTCCTCTTGAGCCTAGCTTGGGCAGCCAAGACCATCACCATGAAGTCCAACCTCTTCTCAGTTACCCATCCATGTAGCTGCAAGCCCTCTCCTTTCCCCTTCCTGAATACTTTTTTTTTTTTTTTTTTGGAGACAGAGTCTTGCTCTGTCACCCAGACTGGAGTGCAGTGGCGAGATCTCGGCTCACTGCAGCCTCTGCCTTCCGGGTTCTAGCGATTCTCGTGCCTCAGACTCCCGAGGAGCTGAGACCACAGGAACATGCCACAGCACCCAGCTAATTTTTGTATTTTGTATTTTTAGTAGTTGGCCAGGCTAGTAGCAAACTCCTGACTTCAAGTGATCCACCTACCTTGGCCTCCCAAAATCCTGGGATTACAGGCATGAACCACCGTGCCTGGCCTGTTTTTGTTTGTTTGTTTGTTTTAGAAACAGTCCTGCTGCGTCACCCAGGCTGGAGTACAGTGGCGTTATCATCATAGCTCACTGCAGTCTCAACCTCCCAGGGTCAAGTGATCCTCTCGCCTTGGCCTCCCAAAGTGCTGGGATTACAGGTGTGAGCCACCACATCTGGCTCCAGAATAGTCTTCACATCTGTTTCATCATCTCCACATGCTCTTGTTCAGGCCTTTGTCTTTTCTGGCCTGGACCACTGTAATGACTCCTAAGTGGGGTCTCCCTCTGTCTTGTCAGAAGGAACATCCTAAAAGACAGATTGGAACATGTCCTTCTACAAGAATGTTCAGTGGCTCCTCACTGCTGACAGGCAAAGTCCAAATTCCATAGCGCAGCACTCAATGTCCAACCCTTTCTTTTCAACCCCTTTTCCTCCTCCCCTTCCTCCTGAAACATCTCTGGAACCCTTTTCTAGCTGTGTACTAGGCCTGGCCTTTTACAACCAGAAGGCTAAAACACCAATTATGAGCATTTCCTTTGCTCTTTAAATAGGATGGACTGGGATCGATAGAAACGTTTCTTTTTCTTTTCTTCTTTTTTTTTCTTTTTTGAGACGGAGTTTCGCTCTTGTTGCTCAGGCTGGAATGCAATGGCGTGATCTCGGCTCACTGCAACCTCCACCCCCACCCCAGGTTCAAGTGATTCTCCTGTCTCAGCCTCCTGAGTAGCTGGAATTACAGGCATGCACTGCCATGCCTGGCTAATTTTGTATTTTTAGTAGAGACAGGGTTTCTCCATGTTGGTCAGGCTGGTCTCGAACTCCCGACCTCAGGTGATCCACCTGCCTCGGCCTCCCAAAGTGCTGGGATACAGGCATGAGCCACTGTGCCCGGCCTAGAAATGTTTCTTGACTTCCACAGCAAACTCCACGAGTTGTGTCTTCCCTGCCCTCCTCCCCTCTTTCCTTTATATCCTGTGACAGACACAGGATGCAAGAAGCCTGGTGAATGTTTGCTGAATGGGTGGGGGACACCTTCTAGGAGAGGCCAGCTTAGCTTCCATGTCAGTCCAAGAACGTCCTGCTGGGGCTACTGCTTGTGGTATCTGTGCCCTGAACAAAGGCACCAGCAAGAGGGGACAGTGGTGGCTGAAGTCAGAGGCACCTTTCCCTAATCGGCTCACCCTAAGGACAGCCTTTTCCCAATTGGCCTGCCCATAGAGGGTCCTTTTTCCATCTCCCTGACTATAAGGCGCCTTTTCTAATCATACAGAGGTGCTGCAAGCCCACCCGCCTGCCCGCCCCACCAGCAGAGATGCTGGGCTTCCTTAAGGCAAGACCCACTTGGAGGAAGGAAATCTCATTCAGAAAATACAATATTCTACAAATATTCACCTATTAAAATGGGATCAGTGACCGGGCGTGGTGGCTCACGCTTGTAATCCCAACACTTTGGGAGGCCGAGGCGGGCAGATCTTGAGGTTAGGAGATCGAGACCATCCTGGCTAACACGGTGAGACCCCGTCTCTTGTAAAAATACGAAAAGTTAGCCAGGCATGGTGGCGGGCTCCTGTAGTCCCAGCTACTCAGGAGGCTGAGGCAGGAGAATGGCATGAACCCGGGAGGTGGAGCTTGTAGTGAGCCCAGATGGCACCACCACAGTCCAGCCTGGGCGATAGAGCGAGACTCCGTCTCAAAAAAAAAAA
>NC_045449.1:30110285-30213641 GCF_002776525.5 Piliocolobus tephrosceles
CAACATAGTGAGACCCTGTCTCAAAAAAAAAATTTTTTTTTTTTAATTGTAGAGAAGGGGTCTCACTCTTACCTAGGCTGGAGTGCAGTGGTGCGATCATGGCTCACTATAGCCTCGACTTCCCTAACTCAGCTTCCTCTCACCTCAGCCTCCCAAGTAGCTGGGACCACAGGTGTACACCACCATGCCGTTTTTTGTTTTTGTTTTGTTTTGTTTTTTGTAGCGAAATAAAAAGGAGTCTCACCTTGTTGCCCACACTGGTCTCGAACTCTTGAGCTCAAGCCATCCGCCTGCCTCGATCTCCCAAAGTGCTGAGATTACAGGCGTGAGCCACCATGCCTGGACTTACAAAATTTTTTTGAAAAAGTATCCAGGGCCGGGCACGGTGGCTCACACCTGTAATCTCAGCACTTTGGGAGGCTGAGGAGGGCAAATCACCTGAGGTCAGGAGTTTGAGACCAGTCCGGCCAACATTGTGAAACCCCGTTTCTTTTTTTTTTTTTTTTTGAGACGGAGTGTCGCTCTATCGCCCAGGCTGGAGTGCAGTGGCCGGATCTCAGCTCACTGCAAGCTCCGCCTCGCCGGTTTACGCCATTCTCCTGCCTCAGCCTCCCGAGTAGCTGGGACTACAGGCGCCCGCCACCTCGCCTGGCTAATTTTTTTTTTATTTTTTAGTAGAGACGGGGTTTCACCGGGTTAGCCAGGATAGTCTCGATCTCCTGACCTCGTGATCCGCCCGTCTCGGCCTCCCAAAGTGCTGGGATTACAGGCTTGAGCCACCGCGCCCGGCCGAAACCCCGTTTCTACTAAAAATACAAAAATTAGCCAGGCACAGTGGGGCTTGCCTGTAGTCCCAGCTACTTGGGAGGCTGAGGCAGGATAATCGCTTGAGCCAGTGAGGCGGAGGTTGCAGTGAGCAGAGATCACGCCACTGCACTCCAGCCTGAGCGACAGAGAGAGACCCTGTCTCAAAAAAATAAAATAAAAAATTAAATAAAATGAAAAATTATTCTGGACCCTTTCTCGGGGACAGCAGGACTGCCCTGACCTTCCGGCTCGCAGGTGTGAAGACTCCCTTGTGGAAGAAGGAACCGGAAGAACCCTGGGCCGAGGAGGCGGAGGAGGAAGGGAAGGACGGGTCGGAGGACGAGGACGAGGACGAGGACAACCAGAGGCCGCCGGAGGACAGCGCAGCGGAGGGCGAGGAGCCGCCGCGGGAGGCGGAGGAAGGCGAGGGCCGCGAGCGGCGCTCGGTGTCCTATTGCCCGTTGCGCCAGGAGTCCAGCACCCAGCAGGTGGCGCTGCTGCGGCGCGCGGACAGCGGCTTCTGGGGCTGGCTCGGCCCCTTGGCGCTGCTGGGCGGCCTGACGGCTCCCACCGACAGGTGAATGCGCGCTCCTCGGCCGGGGCACGAGGGACGCGGTGCCCGGGCCCCAGGGAGGAGGGGCGGCCCTAGGCACTGAGCGCCGGGTCCCCGCCGGCAGGAAGCGGAGCCTCCCGGAGGAGCCGTGCCTGTTGGAGATCCGGCGACGACCGCCGCGCCGCGGGGGCTGTGCGGGCTGCGAAATCCTTTTCTGCAAGAAATGCAGGAGTCTGCACAGCCACCCGGCCTATGTGGCGCACTGCGTTCTGGATCATCCGGATCTGGGTAAGGCGGGGGCCGCTGGGAGCTCCTGAGCGCCCCCACTCCCAGCCTTTGTGCCTTCCATCCTTTCCTAGTCCCAGACTTCATACCGACCTTCTCTCTTGGAACGCGGACTCCTCTCCGACACATTCCCAGAACCGCCCCTTCTCAACTGCTGTCCAGAGCGCCCCCATCCGGCAAGAAGGCCCACTGTTGGTGCTTGGTTCCCACCTGTCACCTAGCGCCCCCCCGTGCAAAACCCAGCATAACCTAGAGCCCACTGTCAACAGCGCCCACCGAGGGCTCCCCGTCCCCACGCAGCACCAGCGCCACCGCACACCTGACTCTGTCCGCTCACACAGCCTCACCTTCACCTTTTGGGTATTTCACATCTGCTCTGGCCCGGTGGGGAGAGGCATCGCCTAGAGAAAATAACCTCCAGGTTCCCTCATCCCTCTGACAAACCTTTCTCTTTCCCTGAAACCATTCAATAAAACCTCTGATCAAGGTGGCAGTGCTTTGAGGTGGGGCACGGTGGCTCCGGGTGGGGATGATCTTCCTGGGGTTCAAGCCAGAGGTAAAAGTGTGGGCAAGGAGCCTCTTCCCTCTCTACCCCAGAACGGTACAAACATTTGTATCCAAAGGTAAAGGCCCTTCTGCTCGCCGCAGAGAAGAAAATGAACGGGCAGGGCCAACAATGGCCCTGGGGAGCTGAGGGCTGAACCCTTGCCAGACCATTCTCCCCTCCCCTAGACGCCCTGGCTTGCTGAGGTCAATGCTGTGCATATGAGGCACTAGCAGGTGTGGAAGGGTGGGGGAAGCCTGGAAAACCAGATGCTAAAATAAATGCTGGCATGGGTGGAGGCTGAAGACAGGGAGGCTGGGGAGCTGGTTCCTTCTCCAGGAATCCCAGCTATTCTTGGCCAGACCGCAGGAGCTTTGGGAATGCCGCCTGTGTGGCCTGGAGAATGCGGCCATTGTGAGAGCACAAGGCCACCCCCAGCCTGCAGGGCTGCCTGTTGTGCAGGCTGCATCCCCAGCGCCCGCAGCGTTGCAGACCCCCAGGAAGGCCCCTTGACACATCATTCTCCATCTGGCCTGGGGGGCAAGGACATTTTGCTTTTTGAGGAGAGGCAGGCACCCTCTCTCCATCACAGCTACACACACACACACACACACACACACACACACAGCTGGCTGGTCCTGGCTTGGATGGAAGAGCATGGCCTTGGCCTCCCCTGCACCCATGCCCACCTGCTCTCAAAGGATGGAAGAACTGCTCCAAGGAAGGCTGCTTCCTGCCTCTCGGCCCACCAGCTGAAGGCGCCTCTTTATTCTAGCCCTGGACAAAAAGCCAGGGACTAGCAGGCCTGCATCAGTCTCCCTCCCACTCTGCGTCCTGACCCCACAAAGGGCCTCTGAGGTTGGAGACACCTATGCCCTCATCCCCATCCATGCTTCCTGGGGGTGGGGCCTCTGACTACATTTGACACCGTTTTCTAAGAACTGAGCCAGGAGGTCCTGAGGAGAAGGGCAGTCTTGCAAAATGGTCTCTAATCTCTCTGCTGAGTTTTTCATCCCGCTGTTTGGATCCCAGTGCTGTCACCTCTTGAAAGGAACTGTACCCTCAGTAGAAGAAACAAAGGCCTGGGGAGGATAGAAGTCCTTGGAGGAAAGGGCCAAGGGATCTGGGACCCTTTTTTGCTTTTCCTAAGATTGATCCCACCCCCACCTCCATGTGGTGGGAACAGACAAAGACAATGCTGCATTCTTCAAGGAACAAAGGCAGACAGACTTCCAAATGGAGGCTTTGCTGCCTGGTCTTCTGCAGAGGGACTCAGAGGCTTCTAAGACGGCTTCTGCCCCAGGGGTGGGGAACACGATTTTGCCCTGAGAGCACCACCAGTTTCTGAGATGAGGATCTGCCTTCAGAACAGGGTACTCCCTGAGTTGGCATGCCAGCAGCCCATCCAGGGCAGCTCGGTGCCCCAGCGGCCTGAGGTGGTCGCCCGAAGTTTGGCTTGGTCCAGGCGCCAGTAGCGGTCATCTCGGAAGAAGATGATGGAGCCGTCGGGCCTCGGCAGGGCGCCGCTGACCTCCTCAGGGATGCCGCCCCAGTCCTGCAGACTTCGGGGGTAGTAGGGCTCCACTTGCAGTCCCCCTTGGGCCAGCACGTAGTAGCGGGCACCCTTGAAGAGGATGAGGCGGCGCAGCGGAGGAAAGAAGAGGGCGGCGTCGGGGTGGTGGGGCAGGCCCCCTGCACGGCACAGCTGTGGAAGACCCCACACTGGCTTGGGGCCCCGGAACCTCCAGCATCGACCCCCTGTGGGAAATTGGGAGAACCAGGGTGAGCTCTCTACCCTACCTCTGTCCCCCATACCTCTGCTCTCCTTTAAGCCGGAGCCCACCACGGTTGGTATTCATACCAATCGAATGGATTGCACTACTAATTAGATGTAAATAGCAGGGCGGTAGTAGCGACTACTGTTATTGTCTAGACTTCCAGCAGGTGTCAGCAGAGGGCAGATAGCCTCGAAAGGAAGGCCCAGCGCTTTCTCCACTGCCATCACTACTAATAATTCTACGAGGGCAAGGATTTTTGTTTCGTTCACTCCTGTATCCCTAACATATCCAACCGTGTCTCGTGCATACAAGGCACTCAATATTGGTTGAATGAATGACAAATGAATGAATACTATTTACCTAAGTATTACCATGTATCTAGTAAGATATTGTACACTCTTCAGGCAATATTCTCTTTTCATACTCCTTCCCCAGAAAATCTGAGGTATTGTTTTCCCCATTCGAGAAATGCACACTCCAAAAGTTAAGCGATACGTCCAACCCCACACGGCTAGGATTCCAAGGAAGATCCAGCTCTTTCTGCTGAATTGCAGAATTCTAGAGCCGTCCTCTGCTTCCCTCTAGACTCCTCTCTGAAACTGTCCCTGGGACCTTGGCACTTGCTGCTCCCTAATCCATCCCTGAAAGGTATCTTCTGATAGAGTCTCCCCTGGGGTCACAGGTTCAAATTGGAATAGAGACTCCACGATGGACTCGTGTGAGAGTCTTCCCCTGTTTTGTCCTTTTGACCTTGGGCGGGACACCTCCCCTCTCTAGGGCTCAGTTTTCCCAGCTGCCCCAGAGCCAGTACCTTTGAAGAAGTAGAAATCTCCATCCTCCAATGACACTGCAGCAGCCTCAATGTTGGGGGGCAGCCCGATCCACCTTTCCTGTAGTGGACGGGGCTCTGAGACGTTGCCATCAGGTGCCACCTCCCAGAAGTGGTTCCCTTTAAAAATATACAGTCGCTGTTGCCTGTCTGCGCAGAGACAAGAGAGAGTTGAGGAGTGACCATCAGCTTCCTGCTGGCTTTCCAGGGAAGATGCTGTCCTGGAAGCCAGTTTCCCAAATGGACAAGGGTAGGATATGGTGTGTACAGTTGGCGCAGAGGGGAAAGTGGGCAGGAAGAAGCAGTGTTTTGCTTGGTGTGGGGTTGCTACTTGCAGCATGCTTGTGGCTTGGGATTTCTGGTTTTTACAATCCATCCCCGCACCTTGTGCTCCAGCTCTGGAGACCCTGAGAGATGTGGAAGGAGAGAATAAAGAAGCAAAGCCCCAGTGGGACCTTCTTACCTACAGTGATGGCATCGAAGGAAGAGTGGCAGTATTTAGGGCCCTGGGTTTCAGGGCGCCTTCCTTGGGGGCTGTGGGAGTCCCAGGCCTCAAAGTCAGTGAACAGCTTTCCTGGGAGCTGGACGGCCACCGAGCCCCCTAGGGGCTTCCCTTTGTGAGTAAGGAAATGAGAGAGAACACACATAGAGTGGAGGGTATGCTGTGCACTCAGGACCTTCCCTTGGTTACTTCCATGATTATTTAATATGAGGGGCAAGGAAGGAGAGTGGGAGTGGAGGTTAAGAGTTGTTCCTGGGCCAGGAGTGGTGTTTCACACCTGTAATCCCAGTACTTTGGGAGGCCGAGGCAGGCAGTTCACTTGAGGTTAGGAGTTTGAGACCAGCCTGGCCAATGGTGAAACCCTGTCTCTACTAAAAATACAAAAATTAACCAGGCATGGTGGCCCACACCTGTAGTCCCAGCTACTTGGGAGGCTGAGGCAGGAGAATCGCTTGAATCCGGGAGGTGGAGGTTGCAGTGAGCCAAGATCATGCCACTGCACTCTAGCCTGGGTAACAGAGCGAGACTCCATCTCAAAAAGAAAAAAGAAAGACTTGTTTCTGGTTGTCGGTGCTAACCATCAAACTAAACTCAGGAATCTTCTACCCAACATCCTGGGACAGAGGAACCTCCTGAGATAAAATTGGAGTTGGGTATCAAGCAAGGGTTTGGAACTAAAAGGGGCAGGGAGTCCTCTTCCCTGATTCGTGGGCAACACAGGTGTCATGAGGGCAGAGTCCAGAGACCCAGGCTGTGATAACTACAGCAATTATAATAATTACATCACTATCCTTCACTTATGAGAGGAGTGAAGCAGAGTCCAACAAGCTTATTATTTGGTGCCATCACCTGAATCCCATGTAGCAATTTCCTAGCTGCATGACCCTGAGCAAGTTACCTAACCTCTCTGAGCCCCATTATTTTGATCTGTGGACGAAAAGAAGCATACTTCATGGGTGTGTTGCATGTCAAGTGCCTTGCCCACAGTAGGTACTCATGAAATACTAGCTGTTAGTATTATGGGGTATAAGTTTCTCAGGCTACAAAGCATGCGCATACCCAGTAGCACAACAGCCCTGTGAGGTAAGCAGGGCCTCAGTTGTTATCCCTTTTCACAGAAGGTGAAACTGAGGGCTCACAGAGGGAAAATGCCCAAGAGCATCTGCTAATCAGGGATGGAAGGTGACTTGAACCCAGGCCTCCTGGCTCTGCCCATGGCACTCTGAGACTGCCCTGCGCTGAGATAGGTCCCAGGGCAGTAGCACTGGCCCACCCTGGGGAGACCTGGTCTGAGCCCATCACCAGGCAGAGGTGGGCAGGTTTTGGGGGTAGGGGGCATCAGCGTCATGGTGAGAGAAAGGTTCGGGGAGAGCTAGTGGCTGGGGCAGGAATGAAGGCTTTGGGGTCTGGGATGGGGGAAGAGGTGGGCCCGAGGATTCGGTATGGGTGATGGGGCCGGGACATGATGTGAGCGGGAGCTCCGGAGGCTGGAGGTTGCGCAGAAATCCAGTAAGTGGAACGCAAGGGGCTGGGGCTGGGGGAACTGTGCACAGGAATTGGTTGGGACTGATGGAGAGATGAGGGCCATGGACTCGGGGCAGCAAGAGTCCGAGGTTTTTCAGATTTGAGGGGGGCATGGGGCTTTAGAATTGGGTCGAATCAGCGACAGGGAGGCCAGATCTATGCGCTTAGGATGGGAAATCCTATTTGAGGAGCTGGCGTTCAAGGACAGAAGGCCCAGGGGGCAAGGGTGGGACCAAGAGCGGGGCATGTCCGGAGGCCTTACCATACAGGCTCTGCACGGCCAGCACGTCGTCCCAGCTGAGCAGCGCGTCGCGGCCCAGCCTCTTGTAGTAGGGCGCCATGAGCGCGCGTGGTGCGGGCGAGTGGGTGAGGCCGAGCGTGTGACCGATCTCGTGCGCCAGCACCACGAACAGGTTGCGCCCGCGGCGGCGGCTCAGAGACCACCGCTCGTCTTGGTCGAAGTGCGCTTCACCGCGGCGGGGCAGGAAGGCGTGCGCCAGGGCGCCCCCTGCAGGCGGGGCAGAATGTCAGGGGCTGCCATGGCCCACGATGCCCCCAAGTACTCGCGGCCCAGGGCAAATGCCACTGGGGTGTGTGTGGCTGTTTTCTGCTGTATAGTTTCCCTCCTAAAGTCTGACAGAACCTGATGTGTGCAGAGGCAAACAGATGACTAGGCTGTGGAGGCCTAAGAGGCACTGTGGTGCAGGTATGGCATGGGCCCACCAATTTGGGTGCCATACCTACTTTTACAATCTACTAGCTGTGTGACCTTCAGCATTTAGCTTAACCTCTCTCTGTCTTAACTTCCTGATTTGCAAATAGGAATGATGATGGTGAGCTTCTTCCTCACAGAGCTGTTCTGAATAATAAGTGTGTATGTGCGTGTGTGTGTGTACATGTGTATTACAAATCATGCAGCAGGGTGCGGTAGCTCACGCCTGTAATCCCAGCACTTTGGGAGGCTGATGTGGGAGTAACACTTGAGTCCAGGAGTTCGAGACCAGCCTGAGGAACAAAGCAAGACCTCATCTCTGCTAAAAACCAAAAACATTAGCTAGGTGTGGTGGTGTGCACCTGTAGCCCCAGCAACTTAGGAGGCTGAGGTGGGGAGGTTCTCTTGAGTCCCAGGAGGTCAAGGCTGCAGTGAGCTGTGATTGCGCCACTGCACTCCAGCCTGGGTGACAGAGTGAGACCCTGTCTCAAAAAAAAAAAAAAAAAAGACACACACACACACATAAAAAAAAAACCAAAACAAACAAAAAACCATGAAACAACAACAACAAAAAAGTGATCCTTGGAACAGTGCCTAGCACATAATGAGGGCTACATAAGAATTACTTTCAAAAATATCTAGAAGTAGGTAGAGTATAGTTACCCCTAAAAGGAGGCATGATAGGACCTTCTGTTTCTTGATTTGGGTGCTGGGAGTGTTCAGTGTATGAAAGTTCATCAGGCACTGGCCGGGCACGGTGGCTCAAGCCTGTAATCCCAGCACTTTGGGAGGCCGAGACGGGCGGATCACAAGGTCAGGAGATCGAGACCATCCTGGCTAACACAGTGAAACCCCGTCTCTACTAAAAAATACAAAAAACTAGCCGGGCGAGGTGGCGGGCGCCTGTAGTCCCAGCTACTCGGGAGGCTGAGGCAGGAGAATGGTGTAAACCCGGGAGGCGGAGCTTGCAGTGAGCTGAGATCTGGCCACTGCACTCCAGCTTGGGCGACAGAGTGAGACTCCGTCTCAAAAAAAAAAAAAGTTCATCAGGCTAAACTTGAGATGGTTCACTTCTATATGTATGTATATTTTCTTTAATAAAAAGTATATATTTTTATTATTAATATATAATTATAATTAAATGTAATATATATAATTATAATTAAATGTAATATATATAATTATAATTAAATGTTTTATATATATATATTCTTGCCCTCCTCTGCCAGGGCACCTCTGGGGGGCCTCTCTCTACTTATAATAGGAATGAGCAGAGGGAGTTGGGCTGGATCAGTGATTTTCAAGCTTTTAGTGTGCCCCAGATGGAGCTTATTACATGTGCAGGTGCCAGCGTACCACCCCTAACGATTCACCTTCCACAGGGGCAGGTGACCCTGACACAGGAGTCAGAAAACTGCACTAGGATAAAGTTTGCATAGAAGCTTGTTGAGGGTTCCTCCAGCTTTGCCGTCTGTGACCCCAGGCCAACTGGGGCTGACAAAGATAGGGGGGCTGGACTAAAAGGAGAGCCTCCTGGGGCATGGAAAGTCAGCCGTGTGTAGGAGGAATACATGCTTATTTTGAATACGCCTCCAGCTGTTTTGGGCACTGTTCACTCCATTCAACTCTCACTGGGAGACAGATGGGCAGCTTTGGGAGAGGAGAAGACCACTATTCAAAAAGACAAAGTATCTGTCCCAAATCAGAGAGCTGCTTGGGGATCCCAAAGTCCTCACTCCCAGTGCAGTGCTGTCTTAACTAGGTATGGATAGAACCATCTCAGGTAGATCACGTGGATGAAGTCAGTTACAAATAAGTGCACGTGGGCACTACATGTGGATTCTTGCAAAGCCTAGATTTCTCTTGGTCCTAATCCAGGTCTCAGCAGCAGTGCCTGGATGTGGGCTTTGCTGTAGGTGGGCTTGACTGAAAGCAGGAGGGTGCGAGGGAGATGGGGGCTCAAGTTCCCAGGCCGTACAAGGGCTTAAGTCCCCAGCCTGAAGGGGTCTGATCAGGTTTCCTTTCTTCATTAGGAGAGGAAATATGCAAATAGCCTATATTCAGGTTCTGAAGGCCAGCGTTGGGCAGAAGGGGAAGAGAGTGGTTTAAATTGCAGCCAGAACCTTCAGGTTGGGGACAAACAGAACTATCTGTGGTGTAGGTATATAAAGCACTTCCCTGTCGGGGTTGTCAGGAGTAGGGTGCCTCTTGCCCTGTGGCAGCAGCTGTGGTAGTTGGGGGTGGGGGAGCAGTGGTGGGCAGTGGATGTGTTTTAGGGCTCTGGAGTGAACATCCACTGTGGAAAACAAGAGAAGCACAGGCCTGTCTAGAGGCAGAGGATGGATGATGAGACCTTGGGAGATTCTCCCAGAATGCATAATACTCTTTAGAATTTGCAAAGCATTTTTCTTGCAGAGCTTCATCTGACTGTCCGTTCAGATATGTGACACATAATAAAGCAGGGACCACTGTTCCCATTTTAGGATGAGGAGACTGAGGGTTTTTCGCAGGGAGATGTGGCTCTGCCAAGGCCACAGGGAGGGTGAATACTTCATTGCCACCCCCAAACTGCCTCTCCAAGTTGGGTTCCCCTCCTGCTGTGTGGGAGGGAGGCTTTGTGTCAGCACCTGGGCCATCAAAGGCGTTCCCCAGCCCATCGTTGTGGTCCCCTTGGAAGAAGGTGAGCCGGATGTCAGCGGGGCCTGCGGCTGGGGCCTCCCAGAACTCCAGCGCTGAGACGTTGCTCCACAACTGGAAGGCGGCGCGCACGGCGCCCCGAACTGCCGGCTCCGGCAGGCGCTCAGGCCAGTTCACCAGGCGGTAGGAGAGGTGCTGCTTGTACCATTTGTTACCTGCCACCCAGAAAGCCCACGTCAGTCACACCTGCTGCAGAGCCTGAGTCTGGCCCTCACAGACCCAGTACGATGGCGAGGTGTAGGCCCTCTCCCAGCAGCCCCTGGTCTGATGGGGAAGACATAGTTTTTGCCCTAGGCAGCTCCCGCTTTGACTAGGGCAATACTACCTGGCTGAGGGCAGCCCTCAGACTGAGAGGACTCCCCTTACCCTGGACAGTCCCCAGTACAGTGGCTTGGACTGTGGAGGTCCCATGTGTTGGAGGGGATGCAGCCTCTGCCCAGGAGAAGCCCCCAATCTGAAGGAGTCTGTCTGAACCCTTGGTCTAGGGTCTTATTCTTCCCCACAGCCTGGGCCGAGTCTGAAAACAGTTCTGTGTCTGTCGCTACCAGCAAATCCCAGCCCCCGCCTGCAGTGTCAGAACGGAGGCGAGTGGGGCCACAGAGGCCACAGCTGTGACTCCCCCAGCCCCCCACCATCTCTCTTCAGGCCTCACACCCTCCTGCCACCTCTAGACACTTCACTCTGCCCTTTCTAGGGCCTGGGGTCTGTGGCCAGCCAACAACCACAAGACTCATTCATTTGAGGTCCTTTCCTGCCCCTCTCCTCCTCGCTTCCTCAGGAACTCTGGAGAGCTCTGAGGTGAAAACAAATAAGAACAAAGGGTGTGTTTTGTCACTGACTGAGAGAAAGTTTTCCATCTCTGCTTAGTTAAGGGTTTTTCTCCCTTTGCCCCAAATTACAACTCCTCCCTGAGGGCTGAGACTCTGGCCCCTTGCCCCAGCCCCCGTCAACTGAGTCTGGGCCCATCTGCAGCTCAGCATGAACCCGGCAGCAGCATGGCTGGAAGGGCCAGATCCCTAGTTTCTTGTGGGCTATTTCTGAGCCCTGCAAACTCAGGGGCTGGGATTGTAACCTCAAGTGGAAGACTCACAGCTTGGAGGCAGGACTCTTGGGCCAAGGGTGTGATAACTGAGACCTGAGACCCCAGGACAAGGGGCCTGCCCAGGGTCCCAGAATGAGTGAGTAGATGAGGCAGGCCCTGACACCTAATCCAGGGCTCTTCCATTATCCCACATAGACAGGCAGGCACATTTGCCAGGACTCTATAAATCTGCCCAAACATCATTCCTTCTGGTCAAAGCACGAGCTGAGATTCTCCAGATGTAAGGGAGGGTCTTGGAGAGCAGAGGAGCTGGATTCCCTTCTCCTCGCCAATGCAAGTGGGGGAGGGGCACATCCCTTCTCCCACCCCTGAGTCAAGCTCCATTCAAGGCAATGCCGCCTCCCTAGGCCTGTTTGGCCTGGCAACCACCCAACCTCTGCCTCCCAGCCAGTGACCAACCCTTAACGAGGGGAGAGGGAATGACTCTAAGGAAGCGAGGGAGACAAGGAAGGCAGAGGGAAGGCCTGGGGTCCAGAGGTGCAGCTGAGGGTTTGTGATGTGCCAGTCACACTTCACAAACTGGGCACTTCATGCTGGGCACACTGTGAGTCTTCACTGGGCACCAGACTGTCTGGCGCTGGGCTCTTTCACACCCTGCTGTGGGGACAGTCTCCCAGGCTCTTTCTTTCCCCTCACAAACCTTTAATCCGCTAGCATAGTGTGAGATGGCTCCTTCTGCCTCTTTGCAGCTAGCGGGGCCCCTCACTTCCCAGGCAGAAGAGGGGGTGGTGGGCAGTTTTCTCATTCTAGGCCGCCAGTGAAGGTGACAGGTCTCAGAATAAAATCCTGTAGGAAACTCTGAGTGTGTGCATGTGTGTGTTTGGGGGAAGGATAGGAAGGATGAATAGGAATGGAACTTGAAAGAAAATGACTGTTTTCCTGAGAGAGGAGCAGGGTAGGGGGTGTCACTAGTGTGCCTGCCAGGAAGAAAGGACCTGGCCGGGGGCCAGCAGCCTGAGCCCTTGCCCCTGTCTCCCTCCAGATTTGCTCCCATGGAGAAAGCTAACCGCTTCAGGCCCTGTCCCAAACTCCTGGCCAGGGAGGGCTGGTTTTCGTGGTGACCCCCAGGCCCTAGTAGCACCTGGCATTGTACCCCCTGACACCCTTGCTCCACAGTTCAAAAAGAAAGAGGAAAGGAAAAAGTATGGGAAGGGGGAGGAGAACTAAAAGCTTTGCCTGGACAGAACCCTGGAGTTCTGACTCCCAGCAGGGAATTGACACTGTGGAAAGAACATGGGTTAGAATCCCAGTATGTCTACTTGCAAACTTACGTAACAAATTATGGAATCTCTCCAAGCCTCAGTTTCCTTATGTGCAAAATGGGGTTGAAAAGACTTTCCCCATGATAAGATGTGAGGCTTAAATGATACAGCAACGTGGAACTGCTGGGCATGTAGTGCATACATACTCAATAAATAAATATACATTCCCCTCTTCTTTCCTTTTCTACCCAGATACACCCTGGTGCCCCCAGCCTCTGCCAGCTCAGTGAAGGAACAGAAGGCCTGCAGGTAGGTAGGAAGAGCAGGTACCTACAATGAGGTTGCCAGATGAGTTTCTTTTTTCTTTGTTTTGAGACAGAGTCTCACTCTGTCACCCAGGATAGAGTGCAGTGGCACAATTTTGGCTCACTGCAACATCTACCTCTCAGGTTCAAGGAATTATTCTGCCTCAGCCTCAAGTATCTAGGATTACAGGTATGTGCCACCACACCAGGCTAATTACTTTTTGTATTTTTAGTAGAGACACGGTTTTTACCATGTTGGCCAGGCTGGTCTCAAACTCCTGACCTCAGGTGATCCACCCGCCTCAGCCTCCCAAAGCGCTGGGATCAAAGATGTGAGCCACTGTGTCCAGCTGCCAGATAAATTTCTTTTTTTAACTTTAAAAAACTATTTGTTACGGCCGGGCACGGTGTCTCAAGCCTGTAATCCCAGCACTTTGGGAGGCCGAGACGGGCTGATCACGAGGTCAGGAGATCGAGACCATCCTGGCTAACACGGTGAAACCCCGTCTCTACTAAAAATACAAAAACTAGCTGGGTGAGGTGGCGGGCGCCTGTAGTCTCAGCTACTCGGGAGGCTGAGGCAGGAGAATGGCATAAACCCGGGAGGCAGAGCTTGCAGTGAGCTGAGATCCAGCCACTGCACTCCAGTACGGGCGACAGAGCAAGACTCCGCCTCAAAAAGAAAAAAGAAAAAAAAAAAAAAAACTATTTGTTGTTCATCTGAAATTCAAATTTAACTGGGCATCCTATATTTTATTTGGCAACTGAGTAATACTATCCTCTATCAAAAAGAGATGCTCTGGCTGGGCACGGTGGCTTGCGCCTGTAATCCCAGCACTTTGGGAGGCCAAGGTGGGCAATCACCTAAGGTCAGAAGCTTGAGACCAGCCTGGCCAACATGGTGAAACCCCGTCCTTACTAAAAATACACACACACACACACACACACACACAATTAGCCTGTCATGGTGGCATGTGCCTGTAATCCTAGCTATTCAGGAGGCTGAGGCAGAAGAATTGCTTGAACCCCATAGGTGGAGGTTGCAGTCACCCGAGACTGCGCCACTGCACTTCAGCCTGGGTGAAAGAGCGAGGCTTCATCTCGGAAAAAAAAAAAAAGAGAGAGAGAGAGAGATGCTCGAAATTGTACAGTGACGAACTCTATTAGATCCTTCCTTTGGGGCGTGAGAAGGTGAGATACAGCCAGAAGGAAGCAGCCCCAGAGCTCAGGTCAAAGTATAGCTGCTGGACTGTTTCTGGGGCTGCCCCACTTTCCACTGCATTCTCACAACAAGCCCCTTCCACCTGGTAATCAGGGACCATCTCTCCTTTGCAACCTAGAAGGGCCTATGTCTCGGATGAAGGAACGGAGCCTCAGTGAGCAAAGTGACCTGGCCCGGACCACACAGCTGAGAGTTGAACCCAGGGCCTCTGGCTCCAGGGATGCTGCTCTCTGTTCTACCAGTGCCTCTTGAACTCACAGCTCTCTGCTCTTCTAGTTCACTCTTCCTCTCTGTTGCCCAGAAACATGGTGGGACACAGGACATGTTGACACCAAGGGCATCTTGACTCCGGAGCCAGACCCCATTGCTGACTCCTTGCTTTACCAGGAAGGCAAGCAGTCAGTACTGAGGACCTAGAGTGGCTGGGCGTGTAGGTGAAGCAGAATTGGGTTGGCAAACACCTGGAAACAGCTGCCCTCCAACAGTGAAGGGGAACTGCCCACAATTTCCTTACAGGTTAGTTAAGAAATGAGAACAAACTATGTGCCTTCTGTCCTGTTCCTAACGAATACTATCAGTAAAAGTAGTCAATTAAGCACATTAAAAGTGGCAATGGCCCAAAGTGTTCACAGTAAAATTAATGATAGATGAAAATCTGGTTAAAAACCCCCATCTTGTTAGAAATCTTGAAAGCTGCAAAAATTGAGCAGAGAAAATTAGACTTAGTAAAAACAATCAGGTTGTTAAAATTACGCATGGTAGGCCAGGCGCGGTGGCTAACGCCTGTAATCCCAGCCTTTTGGGAGGCCAAGGTGGGTTTGAGACCAGCCTGGCCAACATGGCAAAACCCTGTCTCTACTAAAAATCCAGAAATGAGCCGGGGGCGTGGTGGCATGCGCCTGTAGTACCGGCTACTTTTGAGGCTGAGGCAGGAGAATCGCTTGAACCCAGGAGGCGGAGGTTGCAGTGAGCTGAGACTACGCCACTGACTCCAGCCTGGGCGACAGAACAAGACTGTCTCAAAAAAAATTATGCATAGTAAAACTCGCTATTTGTGAAAAACTGACAAAAGAATCAAATCTTCATAAATCTTAGATCTGTACCATTTAACCCCTGGAATATTAAATTTGGCTAAAAGAAGGAGAAGGAGTAAAGGAAGAAACAAAATAAAGCTACAAAAGGAAAATTATGACAGCAGAAACTGTAATGTGCAAACTGTGCTGTGATGAAATGTTCAAAAGAGGCAAATCCACTGAGACAGAAGTGGATTAGTGGTTGCCAGAGGCTAGGGGAAGGGGAGAAGGGGGAATGACTGCTAATGGGCATGGAGTTTCTTTTCCGGGTGATGAAATGTTCTGGAATTAGATTGTGGTAATGGTTGCACAATTCCGCAAATATCCTAAAAACCACTGAATTGTACACTTTAAATGGGTAAATTGTATGGGATGTGAACTATATCTCAATAAAGTGGTTAAAAATATGCTATGGACAAAGTAAATCTTATGAATCACAACTTTGTTTAATAACCGTTTGAAAAAGAATGAATTCTAATACCAGCACTGTGGGAGGCCAAGACGGGCGGATCACGAGGTCAGGAGATCGAGACCATCCTGGCTAACACCGTGAAATCCCGTCTCTACTGAAAAATACAAAAAACTAGCCAGGCGAGGTGGCGGGTGCCTGTAGTCCCAGCTACTCGGGAGGCTGCAGCAGGAGAATGGCGTAATCCCGGGAGGCGGAGCTTGCAGTGAGCTGAGATCCAGCCACTGCACTCCAGCCTGGGCAACAGAGCGAGACTCCGTCTCAAAAAAAAAAAGAAAAAAAAAAGAAAAAGAATGAATTCTGATGAAAATAACTTCAGTAAATATAAATGAAAAATGTTAGCAACAGTTTAACTGCCCTGCATTGAAAATTGATCAAGGAATTACGTGGGTTTTGTGGGGTTTGATCCGGAAAAATACTTGTACAATGAAAATTCATCAATGTAGGTGTCATTCTGACTTAAATGTCTGTATTCACAATCATGGTCCTCAAGCCAAGAGTTCCTATTCACCCACTCCTCCCGTGCCCTAGGGAAGAGAGGTTACTGATAAAGTCCAGTCCCAGGCTCAGCTGTTTTCCTAGCCATTGGCTTCAAGACTTTGGGAAATCTTAGCCTAGCCAGATTTTAACAGTGCTCACCTTGCTTTGCAAAGCGTTTCTTACGCCTCGTTTTGGTCCGGTGTCTAGCAAACAGGTCACTGATCCTCTCAGCCCAAGCTGCATAACTGTTGGTATCTGCAACCCCGCAGCGGGGACGAGTCATCTGGCGCAGGGTGGCGCGGTCCAGCACACCGCTGACGGGTAGCTGGGACACCCACTGAAATGCTCTATCAGGAGGAAGGGACCACAAGGGGAGGGTGAGTGGTAAGGGTGAGGGCAAGGAGGTCTGCCTCCCTGGGGTGTGGCCAGCCAGGCTTCCAGGAGGAGGGAGGAAATGGCCAGAGTTTGGCATCCTAGCACCCCTACCCCAAGTCCTCCACATCCCTCCACCCTACCTGATGGCATCGCTGAATCGAGTGGAGGTGGGAACTTTGGGGACCTGTTCATTGAGGTATCCATACTTCTCTAGGAATGCCTGTGGGAGAGAGGAATATCTGCTGTTTCCATAGCATACTTTTCCCTTCCTTGGTCCCCAAGGGCCCATGGCATATACATCCTGCCCAGTCTCACCTCTTGTCTTTTGCCCAAGAGGGTCTATAAGCTATAGCAAAATGAGTCCTGGGATTAAAGTCAAAAGGACTTGGACTCAATTCCAGGCCACCACTAACTAGCTGATGATCTCAGGCAAGTCACTCAATATTTCTGAACCTTTGCTTCCTTATGCCTAAAACTGGGCCAGTAGTACCTGCCCTGTAGTACCTACTGGGCCAGTGGTACCTACCCATATCTTATGGCATCAGTAGGAATCTAGCAGGACATGCTAGACAGTAGAGTAACAGGCTCTGGAATCAGGCCCACCTAGGTTTAGATACTTCTCTAAACCACAGGTTTCTCAACTGTAAAGTGGGCATAATACTAGTACTTACCTTACAGGGGTTTTTTGTGTGTGAGGACTAATCAAAAGAGTGCTTATAAAGCACTTAGCACAGTGCCTGTCACATAGGAGGGACTCCATACAGAGTAGCTATTATAATATGTGTTATGTGTTATGTGCATATACACTATTCATATGCATCCTGAAACAACTACATTCTCTAGAATATCTTCTGGTATTGATTAAGAGCTAATCAGGTGCTAGCTCTGCCATGGCTGGATTGTGAATTGTCTAATTCTGGCTTTTTAAAAAAACAGTTATCTTCCCCACCAATGTAGATATATTTATTTTGTTTTTGTTTTGTCTGAGATGGAGTTTTGCTCATGTTGCCCAGGATGGAGCGCAATGGTGCAATCTCAGCTCACTGCAACCTCCACCTCCCAGGTTTCAGCGATTCTCCTGCCTCAGCCTCCCAAGTAGCTGGGATTACAGGCACGTGCCACCACGCCTGGCTAATTTTTTGTATTTAGTAGAGATGGGGTTTCACCATGTTGGCCAGGCTGGTCTTGAACTCCTGACCTCAGGTGGTCCACCCACCTCAGCCTCCCAAAGTGCTGAGATTCCAGGCGTGCGCCACCACACCCGGCCCCAAATGTAGCTCTATTAAAGGTCCTAGAACAAGAAATGCACTTACCACTAACCTTATAATTGATATAAAAACTTGACTCTCTAAAAGATGTATTTTTTGAATTAGAAAGCTTCTTTTAGTCATTCATTTGTTAATTAATGCAGTGTACTAGGTACCCTGCTAGGTACAATAAAAAATAAGACATCCCTAAGCCAGGCGCAGTGGCTCACGCCTGTAATCCCAGCACTTTGGGAGGCCAAGGTGGGCACATCACCTGAGGTCAGGAGTTCAAGACCAGTCTGGCCAACATGGCGAAACCCCATCTCTACTAAAAATACAAAAATTAGCTGGGCGTGGTGGTGGGCACCTGTTGTCCCAGCTACTCTGGATGCTGAGGCATGAGAATCACTTGAACCTGGGAGGCAGAGGTTGTAGTGAACCAAGATCACACCACTGCACTCCAGCCTGGGCGACAGAGCGAGACCCTGTCTAAAAAAAAAAAAAAAAAGTAAATAAATAAAGGACATAAATTGGTACTATGAAGAAAGGAAACCAAGTGATGTGACAAAGAATAATTTAGAGAAACTTCACATCGGAAGGTCAGGAATGAGTCGAGTCTCTAAGGAGCTGATACATAATCTGAGTCCTAAAGAATGAGAAGCTTGCCATGCAATGAGGTGGGAAAGGGTGTTCCAGACAGAGGAAACAGCAAATTCAAAAGCCCTAGGCTAAGAATGATGGTGTCATGTTTAAGGAACAGAAGGCTAGAGCACAGTAAGTGTGAAGAAACAGAGTGTGAGATGAAGTCAGAGAGAGAGGCAGGGCTGTCAGCCAGGACAAGAAGTATAGGTTTGTTTTAGTCCTGCTGATGGATTAATTTGTGGGGAATGAAAGAGAGAAATCCAGGATGCTCCTAAGTTTTTGGCTTGGAAGGTGATGCCATTTAATGTATCAGGAAGTCTGCAGGAGGTCCAGATGGGGGTGCCTGGGGATAAGATTACCCTGGAGATTTCAAAGTGGCACTGGCTGTATGATCCTAGAGCTCAAAGCAGCAGCCTGAATATTTCAGCATGTGGGTGACATAAAGCCAAGGACCAGGACGAGCTCCTCTGGGGAAATTGGTATAATCGAGAATATCTCAGCGTCCAGGTGCCTTTGACTCTGCTTGCCCTAACATACCTGGAGCTGTTGTCTCAGTAATCAAGTGATTTGAAGCCAGTGGAGAGAAAAGTGTGACTATTATTCTCACCTGTCACCAGTTCTACCCTTTGGGCAGATGATGCACTTGGCTCTCCGCTTGCCCTTCTCACTGATAAAGTTACATAAATGTCACCTTGGATGAAAAAAGAATGTTACCTCAGCTGCATAATTCTACACAGAGAATTCTTCTACCTACATAGTCTCAATTTTTACCCCTCCTTGTTGTGCTACCTATACAGAAATAATTTTCTGTCTTCTCTTACCCCCACTTTTCTTTGCTGTGTTTCTTTTTTCTTTTCTTTTCTTTTTTTTATGTTTTGTGTTGTAGAGATGGGGGTCTCACTATATTACCCTGGCTGGAGTGCAGTGGCTGTTCGCCGGCATTATCATCGCGCACCACAGCCTCAAAGTCCTGGACTCAAGTGATCCTCCTATAGCCTCTTGAATAGCTGGGACTACAGGTGCTGCATGCCACCATGCCTACCATACCGTCTTTCTCTTTTTTTTTTTTTTTTTTTTGAGACAGAGTCTCACTGTGTCGCCCAGGCTGGAGTACAGTGGCGCGATCTGGGCTCACTGCAAGCTCTGCCTCCTGGGTTCACGCCATTTTCCCACCTCAGTCTCCCGAGTAGCTGGGACTACAGGCACCCACCACCACGCCCGGCTAATTTTGTTTTTGTATTTTTAGTAGAGACGGGGTTTCACCGTGTTAGCCAGGATGGTCTGGATCTCCTGACCTCGCAATCCACCCGCCTCATCCTCCCAAAGTGCTGGGATTACAGGCGTGAGCCACCACGTCCAGCCACTATGCTGTATTTCTTAACTTAAAATAATTCCAGTCATAGCTGCTGTCTTAAGGAAAATGCACAAGTTGGGAATGAAGCTAGATACTAAGACCAGCAAACCCTTAAATCTTTGCAAGTATCCAACTTCCCCTTGTGGATTTAACTCACGTTCATTTTCAGCAACCTCCACATCCTCTTCTCAATAAAGTAACTTTTCATAGACTCCTCTTTCTAGATAACTTTCCTAGTCCATTTCATTGTTTTTCTGCATTAATTCATTAGTATTTCAGAACTATTGTTTCCTTTTTTCCCTTTGCAAATGTACACTATTTTTGGATGCATAATGGATTTAAAGTGTTCTAGTGGCTTAATCTGGGAAGTTATTTCCTGCTCAAAATCGTGTGGCATCACGGTATAGCCACCAGGTTTGGGAATGAAAATCTGTTCCCAACCCTGACTCTGCCAGATGGCTGGGGACAAATTATTATCATTTTTATTTATTTTTATGTTTTGAGACGGAGTCTTGCTCTGTTGCCCAGGCTGGAGTGCAGTGGTGCCATCGCGTCTCACTGCAAGCTCCGCCTCCTAGGTTCACGCCATTCTCCTGCCTCAGCCTCCGGAGTAGCTGGAACTACAGGCGCCTGCCACCACGCCCGGCTAATTTTTTGTATCTTTAGTGGAGACGGGGTTTCACCGTGTTAGCCAGGATGGTCTCGATCTCCTGACCTCGCAATCTGCCTGCCTCGGCCTCCCAAAGTGCTGGGATTACAGGCATGAGCCACCATGTCCGGCCGGCTGGGGACAAATTATTTAACCTCTTTGAGCTCCTCTTTCTTTATCCACAAAGTGAGAATAAGTTCAATTTATTCTTGATCTTATTCAGGGTTCTCAGAAGGACTAAATAAAAGAATACACGTTTAGCATAGTGCCTGGTACATAGTAAATGCTGAATAAACAATTGATCTGGTTGATTTACCTTAGAGGGAACATTTACTACAGACTTTTGGAATGTAATCCATCTGTAAAAAGGGAACTGCTTTGAACATGGCACTTACACCTCTGTTCTCAATTCAGGTGCTTCTGTCTCAGACTTGCCTGACCTCATCTGGATGTCTGGTTCTCTTTCTTGTCTCCTCCCTTTCCCTTGGGGAGGATGGACAGAGGACTTTCTAAAGGTAGCCAGGGAATTAATGTCTCCCTAGAGGCAGTTTTGCTAGGTGAGTGACTTGGGAGAGACCAGGTCACAGGTCGGCATGGCTGGCACTCCCTTGTGCCTCTCTCCACAAACACACCCAGCCCTTATCAGGGAGTTGGCTCTGGTTCTGGAACTCTGAAGCCTTGGACAGAGTGGGAGGGAGGGGAAATTAACTGGCGGCGTCTCCTGTTTCCTGGCTGGGCTGCTGTGCCTAGTACTCTGGCAGGCAAGGTGGGGTGGAGGGCAGGATGGGGGTTGGGAGTGAGGGCCTTTTTCAGGGGTCACTCAGACGGGAAGTCCTGGGCCTTTCTTCCTAACTCGCCTCTGGGACCCTGTAGGTTGCAAGGCAGAGTTAAAAGTTTCAGTAAGCAGAATGAGCACATGCCCGGGACACCAGCCAAGCAGAGCCACTGAAAGAATGAGAAAAAGAAATTTTAAGCATTTGACATTTTATATTTCTATAAAAGCAGTGAAGTGGCTGTGCGCAGTGGCTCATGCCTATAATCCCAGCACTTTGGGAGGCCGAGGCAGGTGGATCATCTGAAGTCAGGAGTTCAAGGCCAGCCTGGCCAACATGGTGAAACCCTATCTCTACTAAAAATACAAAAAATTAGCTAGGAGTGGTGGCCAGTGCCTGTAATCCCAGCTACTCGGGAGGCTGAGGCAGGAGAATCGCTTGAACCCGGGAGGTGGAGGTTGCAGTGAGCTGAGATCGCTTCATTGCACTCCAGCCTGGGGGGGCGACAAGAAAAAAGCCTCCGCCTCCACAAAAAAAAAAAAGACAGGCAAGGGCACTGAAGGGATATAACAGGGATTATCAGGATTTATGGGCTCCCTTATACTTTTATGCTTAACATGCGTATATTCAAAAAAATTTCAAACACATGCAGGAAAGGGCTCCTGCTCCTTAATGATGTCAGGGCTGAGTGCTCTAACATTCTGTGGGGTGCAGGCAGATCCACATCCCCGGGTGAAGAGGTGGTGAGACTGAAACTCCCTCTGCTCCTGGAGGTGTCCCTAACCCTTTTCTGTGAGGCTTTTTTCATGCCTCAGTTTTCCCCTGCAAAGGCAAGAGAAATGGTCTACTCTGCATGGGAGAAGGAGCAGGGGTGTGGGGTCAGGGTGGAGGAGTGGAAGCATGACAAAGGGATCCCAGGAGAAGACACAAAACTGGGAAGTGGAGCTCCAGTTCTCATCCCAGCTTGACCACAAACCCTCCTGGGGGTCATTTTCCTTCTAGGTTTCCATTGTCCTGGGGACTTGTTCAGTGGTTCTCTTAAAGACTCTCTGAGTTCCATCTGGGATCATCCCTGCCCCACGTCATGGAGGCAGGGTCTAGACTGCTCCTCCTGGCCTTGAAGTTCAAGGACCAGGTTTTCTCTCTTCTCTATTTTCCACCCATCCTCTCTCTTAGGGAGCCCAAGCCTTGAGCTGAATGGAGAGGAAGTTGGAAGGCTGTGCCTCTTAGGTGACTCACCCTACTCTGGCCTAAAAGCTTGTGCCAACATGCCTTACCCCCTTGGTTAGGGCTGGGACCACTTTCCTGGGGAGTCACCTCTGAAAGTCCCTGGGAGTGGCTGTGGAGTCTGGGTAAAATGGAACTAGTTTTCCCGGGACCCAGCCAGCTTGGTGGAATCACACAGTGCTAGGGATTTTATGCCTGCATCAGTCCTGACTTGTTCTGGGAGGGTGCATACAGCCAAGCCTATTTAGTGCCTGAGGGAAGGGAAATTTTGGCCATTTCTGCGCAGGGCAGGACCAATGATGAGGTGTAGCAAAATGAACCCAAGACCTGAGTCAGGAAGTCTGCATCATTGAACTGGCAGGGCAAGGGCACTGGACTGAGAGTCTTGAGTTTTATTCCTGGTACTATGGCTAACTGTGTGTTCTTAGGTAAGTCTTGTGCCTCTCTGGGCTTCAGTTTCCTCCTCTATAAAATTAGGAGGTTGCATTATTCTTATCGTTTTTGAGATGGAGTCTCGCTCTGTCGCCCAGGCTGGAGTGCAGTGGCGAGATCTCAGCTCACTGCAAGCTTCGCCTCCTGGGTTCACGCCATTCTCCTGCCTCAGCCTCCCAAGTAGCTGGGACTACAGGTACCTGCCACCACGCCCGGCTAATTTTTTATATTTTGAGTAGAGACAGGGTTTCACCATGTTAGCCAAGATGGTCTCGATCTCTTGACCTCATGATCTGCCTGCCTCGGTCTTCCAAAGTGCTGGGATTACATGCGTGAGCCACCGTGCCCGGCCAGGAGGTTGGATTATTAGAGGTCTAATATATATTCCAGCTCTATTCATTATTCTAGCCCTGCTTCTGCAACTGACTGACTGTGTAAGCTAAGACAAAGTTACTTAATCTCTCTGTGCCCCAATGTATAAAACAGGAGAAAGAACACTGTTTTACCTTTCTCACAGGAGCATCAGCAACATCTAAGAAGATGGTTTGGGAAAGCTTTATGACAGTTGCCCTATTAACAATGTTATTTTTACCTCTATGGTCATGGAGCTTTATTGCTGGCAAGGACATTTGGTAGGTGAGTGTGTAGTACTCACCTTCTTTTTTTTTTTTTTTTTTTTTTTGAGATGGAGTTTTGCTCTTGTTGCCCAAGCTGGAGTGCAATGGTGCAATCTCAGCTCACTGCAACCTCTGCCTCCTGGTTCAAGCAATTCTCCTGCCTCAGCCTCCCGAGTAGCTGGGATTACAGGCGTGGGATTACAGGCGTGTGCCACCACGCCGGGGTAATTTTTTGTATTTTTAGTAGAAATGGGGTTTCATCATGTTAGCCAGGCTGGTCTCGAACTCCTGACCTCAGGTGATCTGCCCACCTAGGCCTTCCAAAGTGCTGAGATTACAGGCGTGAGCCACCATGCCCAGCCAGGACTCACCTTCTTAGACATCCTCCATATCATAGAATTTCAGCAGCAGAAATGAAATTAAGAATTTAAAAATTGCCAAATGCATGCAGAAACTGTCACTTTACCTATGATATACTCCATCTCATGTTACATTTTATTATTATTTTAGTTCCCATAGTGACTATTTGAGATTGTGCTTATCATTTAAGTGTATCTTTGGCATTATTAGCCAAGTCAAGATGCAGAGAATGGCAAGGTTTAGTGGCTCACGTCTGTAATCCTAGCACTTTGGAAGGCTGGGGCGGGAAGATTTCTTGAGGCCAGGATTTCGAGACCAGCCTGGCAACATAGTGAGATCCTGTCTCTACAAAAAAAAAAAAAAAAAAAAAAAAAAAAGACGAATGATAGCTGGTATTCTGCCTTGATGTGTTCTATATATGAAAATATCGGGGCCAGGCACGGTGGCTCAAGCCTGTAATCCCAGCACTTTGGGAGGCCGAGGCGGGCGGATCATGAGGTCAGGAAATTGAGACCATCCTGGCTAACACGGTGAAACCCCGTCTCTACTAAAAATACAAAAAATTAGCCAGGCGTGGTGGTGGGCGCCTGTAGTCCCAGATACTCAGGAAGCTGAGGCAGGATAATGCCGTGAACCCGGGAGGCGGAGCTTGCAGTGAGCTGAGATTGCGCCACTGCACTCCAGCCTGGGTGACAGAGCGAGACTCTGTCTCAAAAAAAAAAAAAAAGAAAGAAAGAAAATATTTTCTGGTAGTCAGGAACACAATAAGCCCTAGACAACTGTAGAGCTTTTTGAAGATATCACACCTTCTTTGAACCTCACAATGACCTTACAAGAATATAGACAGGACAGGTGTTGCTATTCCCATTTTAAAAATGAAGAAATTAAGTCTCAGGGGAGTGTAGTGTCTTACCAAAGTGACCTAGTGTGTGACAGAACCAGTACTCTAATCTGAATCTTCTGACATCTACCCTAGGATGTTTTATTTTACATTTAAACAAGTGACTCAGAGGCTTTAAAACTAAAGGGGCAAGGGCCAAGCTGCTGTCTCTACTGGAGAGCTGACTCTCAAGAAAAAGGTCAAACTGGGGTGTTTCTGGCTGGATTTCTCTTATTTGCTTTACAAGAAAGTCCAGGGTTAGAGCAGAGAAAAGAAGTTGCTCAGGCAATGGGCTGTGGCTTTCAAATAGGGGCTGGGATCCTGTTTTCCATGACACCCAAAACAGGTTGTTTAACAGGCCACAGGCATTTGATTGGACTGAAGCATGTTTCTGCGTAAAGACAAACATCTGCTACCAGAATGATCTGCTTTCACTCTCTGGCTCCTGGGAGCTAGTGAAGACCTCAGGGCAGTGGGGTCAACTCAGCTCCTTTCCTTTATTTTGGGTAAAGGCTTCCCCTTCCCTTCCCTCTGCCTGACTCCCTTTCTTTTCTCCTTCTTTCCTTTGTCCTTCATTTTTCTATTCTTTTTTGAGTCAGAGTCTTGTTCTGTTGCCCAGGCTGGAGTGCAGTGGCATGACCTCGGCTCCCTGCAACCTCTGCCTCCTGGGCTCAAGCGATTCTCCTGCCTCAGTCTTCCGAGTAGCTGGGATTACAGGTGTGCACACTGTGCCTGGCTAATTCTGTATTTTTAGTAGAGATGGGCTTTGCCATGTTGGCCAGGCTGGTCTCAAACTCCTGACCTCAAGTGATCCACCCAACTTGGCCTCCCAAAATGCTGGGATGACAGGTGTGAGCCACTGCACCCAGCCTGTTTGTCCTTAGTCTTATAGTCACAAAGTTCTATCTGGGTATAACCTAGATACCTCTTGCTATAATCCCTGCTCCTTTTCTTTCTCTCTCTCTCTGTCTTTTTTTTTTTCTTTCTTTCCTTTTTTTTTTTTTTTTTTTTGAGATAGGGTCTTGCTCTGTCGCCCTGGCTGGAATGCAGTGGTAGGATCACAGCTCACTACAAACCTTGACTTCCTGGGCTCAAGTGATCCTTGTACCTCAGCCTCCTGAGTAGCTGGGACTACAGGCATGTGCCATTGTGCCTGGCTAATTTTTCAATTTTTATAGAGATGGAGTCTCTCTATGTTGCCCAGGCTGGTCTCGAACTACTGGCCTCAAATGATTCTTCTACCTTGGCATCCCAAAGTGCTGGGTTTACAGTCATCATGAGCCTTTGTGACGAGCCCTCCTTTCATTTTCTGTCCTTAAGGAAGATGGAAAACAGTAGCCAGTTACTCTTTATCCAGACCACATCTTGTACTCTTTCTCTAATGCCAAATAAATATACTGTGTGGACTCATGGTTCTCACGAGACTTGTGGGGCTAAGTTTAGGGCACAAAATAATGCCTTGATCAAGGGTGGGTTTAAGGAGATATTTTCCAACCGTCTCTCGCTGCTATTAGGGTCATGCTTCCACTACCCAAATCCTGGTAATCGGCTAGGCAAGTGCTTTTCCACCAACTGTGGTCCTCTAGAACCCTTCAGAGCCTCTTCTGCACTTCTATTCACCCTGTACCCATGAGTCACTGAGCTAAGTTCTTGGGAATGGCTTCCACACCCAGGCTTCTGGGTTTCTGACTCACGAAAAGTCAAATGAATGGCTCTGGGGTATGAGAAACAGACACTGCATCTGGGGGTAGATACTCCACAGAAGCTCCAGTGTCTCCCTGGAGAAACAAACTATCCAGCTCCTTATACTGGCACACTGGGAGTAGCTGTACAGATACAGCTAGACCACCCAGTGGAAGGCAGGTCCTGAAACTACTGCCTGGCTGTTCTGAAGAAGGTCCAAGCAAAGCAAATATTAGATAGATCCCTTGGGAATCTGTGTCACCCAAGCACAGGACAGTGTCTGGCTTGGAATGGGAGTGAGGGACAGGGTGATGATGTCATCTGTTAATTCTCAATCTTGCAACTCAGCAGTGCATGCTCTTCCTACTTACTAGTGCTGTCAGCAGCTCTAGTTTTCCTAAGTGGGCAACAATGAACTTGTTTGTTCACAACACAGCTTTGTAAGCAGTTAGTCTCCTCCCTGGCAAAGCCCACTCTGAAAAGGCCTCGATTTTGTTACATTGTGTGCACACAGGGGACACATAGAGCCATGTACACAGGGTACAGGAATATACCCAGAGACTTGAGAACACAGGCACATCCAGACAGACAGACATGGACACAAAGGCAGATGATGTATACACACACACAGGCACACACATATATAGAGGCACAAGCATACAAGCATACCAAAGCCAAACAGTGTTAGAGCTAGAGAGAATCTTAGAAGTCATTTAAGAAATTTAGCCCCCTAGGAGAGGAAACTGCGGCCAAGTGAAGGAACTACCTATGATCACACAGCTGCTTTTTATTATTTCTTTCTTTCCTGTGCCCTTTTGGTTTAATTTGTTCTTTCTTCAGATTCTTAAAGTGGAAGCTTAAATCATTGACCTAAAATTTTTCTTCTTTCTTACTATAGGAATTTAAAGCTGTACATTTCATTTAAAGCTGTGCTTTAGCTGCATCTCACAAATATTGATATAAAATGTCGTATTTTCATTATTATTTAGTTTCATTGCTCTGATGATTTCTGAATCAACTCATGGGTAATTTAGGAGTGTGTTGTTTAATTTCCAAATATCTGGGGCTTTGCTAGATGTCTTATTGCTATTGATTTTAAAATTAGTTCTGTTTTGGTAAGAAAACACAATTTGCAACATTTAAATTTTGTTGTTGTTGTTGTTGTTGTTGTTGTTGTTGTTGTTGTTGTTGAGACAGAGTATCTATCGCTCTGTTGTCCAAGCTGGAGTGCAGTGGCGCAATCTCGGCTCACTGCAACCTCTGCCTCCCGGTTTCAAGTAATTCTCCTGTCTCCGCCTCCCGAGTAGCTGGAATTACAGGCACATACCATAACGCCCAGCTAATTTTTGTATTTTTAGTACAGATGGGGTTTCACGATGTTGGCCAGGCTAGTCTCGAACTCCTGACCTCAGGTGATCCACCCGCCTCAGCCTCCCCAAGTGCTGGGATTACAGGCATGAGCCACCGCACCCGGCTTTATTTTTTCATTTTTATTTTTTTTTTGATACAGAGCCTCGCGCTGTTGCCCAGGCTGAAGTGCAACAGTGCAATCTCGGTTCACTACAACCTCTGCCTCCTGGGTTCAAGAAATTCTGCCTCAGCCTCCCTACTAGCTGAGATTACAGGCGTTTGCCACTATGCCTGGCTAATTTTTACTATTTTTAGTAGAGATGAGGTTTCACCATGTTGGTCAGGCTGGTCTCCAACTCCTGACCTCAAATGATCCTCCTGCCTTGGCCTCCCAAAATGCTGGGATTACAGGCATGAGCCACCACACCTGGCCTTTTGCAAAATTTAAATTTTTTAAATGAACTGAGACTTATTTTATGGCCCAGCCTAATGGTCTCAGTTGGTAAATTATTGATATGCACCTGAAAAGAATGTGTATCTGGAGTTCTCAAGTGTAGTTTTCTATCAACATCAATTAGGTCAAGAAGGTTTACAGTATTGTTCAAGTCTGCTACATCCTGACTGATTTTTTTTGTCTATTTTTTCTATTCATTATTGGGAGAGTAGTGTTAAAGTTTCCAACTATCCAGTTCCAAAAGGCCACATATAATATGATCCCATTTATATGAAATGTCCAGGATATCTAAATATATGTACACAGAAATTAATCTGTAGAGGCTGAGTATGGTGGTTCAAGTCTGTAATCCCAGAAATTTGGGAGCCCGAGGCAGGCAGATCATTTGAGGTCAGGAGTTCAAAACCAGCCTGGCCAACATGGTGAAACCTCCATCTCTCACTTCCCACTTGACGCATCCCATTTCCCACTTCACACTGACATTCCAATTCAAAAATGTATTAATTTTTTTTTTTTTTTAATGTGTAGAGACAGGGTCTCTCTATGTTGCTCAGGCTGGTCTCAAACTCCTTGGCTCAAGCAATCCTCCATCCTCGGCCTCCCAAAGTGCTGGGATTAAAGGCATGAGTCACTGTGCCTGGCCACAAATGTACTAATCTTACAATAGCAGAATTCCATTTATTTGCCCCCGCTTGCCTTGTGCCATTCTCATAACTGTTACTTTTACATGCGTTTTAAAGTCCAACTTATGGCCATAAGGGGGCATAGTCATAAGTTGGACTTTAAAACACACGTAAAAGAAGTAGTTACGACAGTGGCACAGCACCTGGCCAAAGGAAGCAAGGGTGGGTAAATAAAATTCTACTGTTGTAGAATAGTAGAATTCCAGCCTGTAATCCCAGCACTTTGGAAGGCCGAGGCAGGAGGATTGCTTAAGTCCCAGGAGTTTGAGACCAGCCTAGGCAACATGGGGAGACTTCATCTCTACAAAAATATTTTAAAATTAGTTGGGCATGGTGGTGCGTGTCTGTAGTTCCAGGTACTCAGGAGGCTGAGGCACGAGAATCACTTGAGCCCAGGAGACTGAGGCCGCAGTGAGCCATGGCTGTCTCAAAAAATAAAAATAAAGTCCAACTTACAATGTTATTATTTTGCTTTAAGCAGCCAGTTGTCTTTTGCAGAAATTATGACAAGGGAAAAAATGTTTTATGTTTACTCATTTCCAAGCTTTGTTGGAGTAGGTCTTACTCTTTTTTTTTTTTTTTTTTTGTTGAGACGGAGTCTCACTCTGTCGCCCGGGCTGGAGTGCAGTGGCCGGATCTCAGCTCACTGCAAGCTCCGCCTCCCGGGTTCACGCCATTCTCCTGCCTCAGCCTCCCGAGTAGCTGGGACTACAGGCGCCCGCCACCTCGCCCGGCTAGTTTTTTGTATTTTTTTTAGTAGAGACGGGGTTTCACAGTGTTAGCCAGGATGGTCTCGATCTCCTGACCTCGTGATCCGCCCGTCTCGGCCTCCCAAAGTGCTGGGATTACAGGCTTGAGCCACCGCGCCCGGCCGAGTAGGTCTTACTCTAGTTCATGGTGCTTACACCTAAAGCATGGCATTGCTGGTGTTTCAGATAGATGCCCAGGGTGTTGAAGAGGTTTTTCCATTTTGGCTGGCCCAGACTGCGGTATCTTCCAGAACTGCTCAACTTCTCCAGTTTTATTTCCTGTTCTCAATCACATAGCAGCTGTTCTCTGGTAAGTGTCACACAGTCTCACCCTACACGTGCTAGCACGGTCCCCAGGCAAGGACTTGCAGTGAACCCCATACAGACTTATGGGAACCCCCTTCAGTATAGCTCCCTCCTCTGTAATGCACCGCTCCACGGATTCCAGCTACTTCAACAGCCCTGAACTCTGAGCTTTGTCCCTCAGCACAGCAGGACTGCTGTGCTCTGCTTGAGGTCTAGTTCCCCGCACTGTAGTCGGCAATTGTCTCCAAGCAAAGGACGGGGGCAATTGTGGGGCTAACTTTCTGGGTTTTCCTTCTGTGGATGGTTGTTCCCTAAATGACACAATATCTCCCATTCCTACATTCTTCTCACAACATGACTTTAACACTCCCCCCAGCAGTTGTGGGGTCTATCTTCCCTACCCTTGAACCTGGGAGGGGGCTGTGACTGCTCTAGCCAATAGAGAGCAGTAGAAGCAATAGTAGGTCATAAAAAGGATATAGTTCCTCTCTCTTCCCACTCTCAACACTCATCCCCAGGGGCCAGACACCATGTTATAAGGAAGCCCAAACTAGCCCACACGGACAGACCATGTGGATAGGTCCACGTGAAAAATAACTGAGGCCACCAGCCAACAGCCAGCATCGACTGCCAGATATCAACACACTTCAGATGATTCCAGTCCCAGACACTGTAGAATGGAGACAAGCTGCCTTGATGTGCCCTGTTTGAAATTTCGACTCACAGTATCTGTGAACTCAATAAATGGTTGTTTTACTTCACTAAGTTTTGGGGGTAATTTGTCATGTAGTCATAGTAACTAAAATACTCTCTTAGGGAATTGCAGCTCTGTGCTGTCTGCTGTCCAATGCTGAAAATAGTCGCCTTACATATTTTGTCCCGTATTATTGTCCTGAGGGAGCTAGTCTTCAAGCCCAGACTTTAAGCTGAAGCTGTATTCTCTAAAGTCATGATAAAGGTAATAACAACATTGAGAGCAACTTCCTTTTATAGACTGCTTTCTATATCCTATGAACTGTGCTAGGCATTGTACATATGTTATTTCAATGAAACCATACAACAATCTTGTGAAATAGGCATTATTAACCCCCATTGTATGGAGAAGAAAACTGAGGTTCATAGAGGTTAAATGAGTTATCCATGGTTTACGTATGGGTTTGTCTGGCCCTGAAGCTCATGCAATTACCCATATAAAAAACACATATAGACACATTCCCAGTTGTGTGTGTATATATGTAATATACGTATACATACACACACACGTGTACATGCATAGGCGTATAGAGACACATACATACCCATTACACATTTCCAGAGTTTTTATGCTTTTAAAATATTTTCTTGTTCTCAGAGTTAAAAATCCCCTTCCCCTCAATTTATGTTAAATAGACTGAAAGAAAATCTGCTGGATATTAAGTTTCCTAAGCATACCCCAAGATGAAATTCTCTCCATCTGGGGCCACCACAGGCATGGGCAGCAGAGATATGCCTCGGTTCCCTTGCCAGGGATTGCCTGGGACCCGAACTTGCAGGGAGGTGGGGTGGGACTCTTAAATAAGACTTGGCTTGGCAGACAGAAGCCTTCTCCTGGGGCTGCAAGGACTCTGTACTTGATGTTGTAAGAGTCTCAATTCAGAGAAACAAAGTGCTTCTCTGAATGTGCAGAGAAAGCAGAGAGCACAGAGCAAGAGCCCAGTGCTAGGAAGGGAAGGAGTGGAAGGCGAGGAGAGATAATCCCTTGTTGAAGCAGGGTCATTTCCAAATATTCCCCAGTAGTGATGGGAGCTGGCTTATGGAAGGATGAGACATTCAGAGAGGGCCCTCTTCATTCTGCAGTTTCCCCAAATTCAGCTTGCCCTTCTAGGGAAGGGGAGTAGGGAGGATACTGAGAAGCTCTCAATGGGCAGTTTGAGGGCAGGAAAGAAGCTCTTAAAGGAGCAAGAGTCTCAGGGCAGAGCGTTGAGCTCAGTAATTCAGAACCTGTTCATATTCCAGCCGGGCGCGGTGGCTCACGCCTGTAATCCCAGCATTTTGGGAGGCTGAGGCAGGTGGATCACTTGAGGTCAGGAGTTTGAGACCAGCCTGGCCAATATGGTGAAACCCCGTCTCTACTAAAAATACAAAAATTAACCCGGCATGATGGCGCATGCCTGTAATTCCAGCTACCTGGGAGGCTGAGGCAGGAGAATCGCTTGAACCCGGGAGGCAGAGGTTGCAGTGAGCCAAAATCGCGCCATTGCACTCCATCCCGGGAGACAGAGCGAGACTGTGTCTCAAAACAAAAACAAAACAAAACAAAACAAAACCTGTTCAAATCCCTTCTCCTTAAAACAGTGTAGACCCTGGTCATATTCTTGAGAAGTAAGAACACAGGCAGGCATGCTTCTCTAGGGGCAGAAAAGAAATGATACTGGGCCGGGCGCGGTGGCTCAAGCCTGTAATCCCAGCACTTTGGGAGGCCGAGGCGGGCGGATCACAAGGTCAGGAAATCGAGACCATCCTGGCTAACACGGTGAAACCCCGTCTCTACTAAAAAATACAAAAAACTAGCCGGGCGAGGTGGCGGGCGCCTGTAGTCCCAGCTACTCGGGAGGCTGAGGCAGGAGAATGGCGTGAACCCGGGAGGCGGAGCTTGCAGTGAGCTGAGATCCGGCCACTGCACTCCAGCTTGGGCGACAGAGCGAGACTCCGTCTCAAAAAAAAAAAAAAAAAAAAAAAAAAAAAAGAAACGATACTGTTGTGTTATTATAATCATTTTGTTTTGTTTTGTTTTGTTTTGCTTTGCTTTGCTTTTGAGACAGAGTCTCGCTCTGTCGCCCAGGCTGGAGGGCAATGGCAGGATCTTGGCTCACTGCAACCTCTGCCTCCCGGGTTCAAGTGATTCTCCTGCCTCAGCCTCCCGGGTAGCTAGGATTATAGGCGCCCGCCACTACGTCCGGCTAATTTTTGTATTTTTAGTAGAGAGGGGCTGGTCTCTAACTCCTGACCTACCGTGATCCTCCCACCTCAGCCTCCCAAAGTGCTGGGATTACAGGCGAGAGCCACTGCGTCCGGCCTACAATCACTTTTATCTAGAAAATAGATGCCCCATATTGATCCCCACCCCTACCTCACAAAAAAATTCCCCTTGCGCAACCTGCAGCAAGCAAGTTGAGTCTAAAGCAAGAAAATGGAAAGGGAGCTCTCTAAGGTTCCTGCCCCCTTTTCTTAAGTTCAGTCCTGAAGCCCCGTTTAAAGCTCCTTAGAAGCAACTCTTGAGAGTATACAACTCTTGCACATCTTACACACAAAGAAACTAGTTCTGAGCAATTTAAATGGCTTGCCCAAGCCGGTCAGCGGCGGTCCCCGGCCAGGAAGCCAGTGCTGTGTTCCGCGTCCCGGCCAGCCAGCGGTACCCTCTCCACAGCACCAAACTGAGGCTTCCACACTGTTCGGGGGCACCCGACGAATGAACGTCATTCTCCCCAGCCTAGGTGGTGAGGGAGAGTGGCCCCGTGCCAAACTAGGGTAGGAGGTCCCCTCTGGGCTCTTGTCTGTCTGTCCGGTCTCGTCTCTGCACCCACCCCAGCCCATCAGTGCGGATCCGCGTGCCTGAGTGGTTCCAGCCCGGCACGGGGAAAAAACCGCCCGGCTCTTTATGTTCAAGTGCGAAGAGGGCGGAGGACGGGGGAGGGTAATGCAGATTGTCTGCTCACAGGGGGACTGCCAGGTGGCCTGACGGCCGAGTTCTGACAGGTCTCAAGCACGCGTACCGCTCTCCGCCAGGTACACACCGCGTACCTCCGCCTCCTTGCGCAGCTCCTGGACTCCGCGCTCCGCGGGCTGGGCGTCCAGGCGGTCCCACAGCAGCAGCGGCAGGGCGCGCAGCAGGAGGCCGACGCGCGCGACCATCTCGCTGCCTCTGGTGCAGCCCGACTCGAGGAGCTACTGCGCGCAGGGAGCCAGCCGGCAGTCAGCCGCGCCCGGGACCCCGGGGATGGCAATGCTCTGTGCCGACCCTGCGCGGAGTGGGACTGTCCCGGGGTTTCGCCAGTGCCCCAGCTCCGCTTGCTGGGCCGCTCCTCCGCTGCGCTTCGCCGGGAGCCGGCCAGAGGTCGTCCAGCCCGGGCAGTGCCTGCCCGCGGGTCCGCCGGCCCCAGGGACCGAGGGAGGGAGGAAGGAAAGGCCGGCGGAGGGGGCGGAGGCCCGGCACTCCCGCCCCACCCACCCTGCTCCGCTGGTGCAACGCGCAGCGGTCCCAGAGCCTCTTCCGTTCGCTGCACTGCCTCGCCCTGCGCCCGCCACCGCCCTACGGATCGGTCCTCTCGCCCGCCACCTCCAGTTGACCCGGATCTGTCCAGGGAGGGTGAGGGAAGAAAGGCCTTCTCCTGGCAAGCGTGGCTACCTAAGACTTCGATGAAGAGAGGTCTTGGTCTACCTGAGGGTCGTCGATTGTTTCAGCTGGGTGGGGAGCGAGGCCCCCCCCCACCCAGGGTCGGGGTGTAAGAGAAGGAACACAGGGCTGGGGTCAGAACTGGGTTTGAGTTCCAGGCTTGCTCCTTTGCTAGCCCTTTGAGTCCTGCCTCAGCCACCTGCTGGCTGTGTGGTGTTGGACCAGTCACTCACCCCCTCTGAACCCACTTTTCTCATCAGTAAATGGGATAATAAGAATACCATTATCCTGTGACTGTTGGGGAGATTTAATGAGATAATAATGCCTGTAAATTACTGAGCAGGGTGCATGGCATCACGAAGTGTGCACTTAATAAGGGGTAGGCTGCAGCTGTGTGATCTTTGGTGAAGAATTTAACTACTTCGAGCATCAGTTTCCTTATCAATAAAATGATAGCATACGATATTTAGTGCTCAGCGTTGCATGAGGATGAAAAGAGAAAATGAGTGTAAAGTGCCTGATTTTATATACCCCACAAGGATGGAGTGAAACAGTTTACGCGTAAGCCTTTGCTAAACTCACATTGAGCAAAAAGTAAACTGTTTTCATTATCTGTCTGTGTAACTGAGAGCTGGTTGCTATCTCACTTCCACTCAATTCACTATTTTGTAAAATGCAAATAGAAAATCATACTGAGCTCTGGGGGTCATTGTGGGTTTAGATGAGTTAATGTGTGTAAAAATAATCTGGAATCCCTAAAGTGCTGAACAAAAATAATGCTGTGTTCCAACCCTAAGGCTCAGGGCCTCGGTATCACACAATGTTTTCGTACTATTTAGAAAAATACACCACTTGTGTGGAGGAACTGGAAAAAGCCCCACCCCCCCCGGGGCCCCCGCTTTTTTTTATGAGATGGAGTCTTGCTCTCTTGTCCAGGCTAGAGTACAGTGGCTCCATCTTGGCTCACTGCAGGCTCCGCCTCCCAGGTTCAAGCGATTCTCCTGCCTCAGTCTCCTGAGTAGCTGGGATTACAGGCGCCCACCACCGCGCCTGACTAATTTTTGTATTTTTTAGTAGAGACGGGGTTTCACTATCTTGGATAGACTGGTCTGGAACTCCTGACCTCATGATCCACCCGCCTCGGCCTCCCAAAGTGCTGGGATTACAGACATAAGCCACCGCACCCAGCTGGCAAAAGCCCTTTTAATAGTCATTTTATGTGTGTATATATGTACATATGTATTTTTAAGACAGGGTCTTGCTCTGTCACCCAAGCTGGAGTGCAGTAGCACGATCACAGCTCACTGTAGCCTTGACTTTCAAGGCTCAAGCAATCCTCCCATCTCAGCCTCCTGAGTAGCTGGGATTGCAGGCACGTGTCACCGTACCCGACTAAATTTTTAATGTTTTATGGAAGAAGGGATGGAAAGATTCTGCCTGGAGAAAGAATTGGCAAACCTAGATCTGACTCCAGCTTGGTCCACAGTGTCTTTACCAACTGATGATCATCAGAGCTCCCTGCCCGAAGCAGGGCTATCTGGGCTGTCAAAATTCATCTATTGGTAAAAGCCACCATATGTCATGCCATACCTGTAACCACACACGCGCACACACACACACACACACACATTCTTTCTCTCTCCCGCTTTCTAAGGTTGCCAGGTGAAACAGAGGATGCCCAATTAATCTTGAATTTCAGATTAATGATGAATAATTTTTTGGTATTAACTGTCCCAAATATTGCATAGCACCCATTTACTTTTTAAAATATTCTTTAATCTGAAATTCAAGTTTAACTGGAGTCCTGTATTTTTATTTGCTAAATCTAGTAATCCTATCTCACTCTCCTTCAGAAGCTCCGTCCCCAAGGTCCATTGCAGGGTTTTGCTTGAATCGGCAGCCATGTTACAGTCTGTTCTTTTTGGGGGGATATGTGTTGAGTATAGGGTCTTGCTGTGTTGCCCATGCTGGCCTCAAACTCCTGGGCTCAAATGATCCTCCTGAGCAGCTGGGACTACAGGCATGCATCACCACACCCACCTCACAGAAGGAAGGAGAACCTTCCTACTAGTTGCCTGACAAGGCTGGAAGCTCTCTAAGAGCAAGGGGCAGTTCAGCCTCATATCCACTATCTCTGGGGCACCAACCCAGGCAGGGATGCTTCTTACAAATGTGCACAAGGCATCCTCAGAGAGGGGGCATAGATGGCAAAGAGATCCATCCTCAACTCTAGACCCCCTGCGGCTCCCTGCTGGGGGTGCATCTGCACATCCTTTTTCTCATTGGTCTGCCCAGAGAAGTGCCTTTTAAAAATTGGTATGCCCAGAATGGATGCCCCTTTTTCATTGGTTGGTTGGAAGGTGACCAGGGCCTGTTTCCAGTTAGTCTCCCTCAAAGGAATGCCTGTTTCTTTTTATTTCATTCTTTAGAGACAGGGTCTTGCTCTGACTCTCAGGCTCGAGTACAGCAGCATACTCAGGGTTCACTGCAGGCTTGACCTCTCAGGCTCAAGCCATCCTCCCACCTCAGCTTCCAGAGTAGCAGAGACTACAGGACACACCACCACACCCGGCCAGGAATGCCTGTTTCTACAATGTTTATTCTGGCTGGGAATGCCTGCTCTAAAATGTCTATTCTGACCGGGCGCGGTGGCTCATACCTGTAATCCCAACGTTTCAGGAGGCTGAGATGGGAGGATCACTTGAGCCCAGGAATTCAAGACCAGCCTGGCCAACATAGTGAGACACATTATGTCTGTGTCACATCCCAGAGGTTCTCCATTTCAGCTTCACTGGGAAGAGAGGGTACGAGAAGTCACGGTTCTCTGGAGGGCTGAATGTCTGGGAGGAGACAGGCTTGGCCACTTGGAAAGCTGATCCTGCCTCTCTCTGCATCCCAGCCTAGCTCTGGTCTCTGAACCCCTCAAACTAGCACCACTGTGCATTTGAAAGTTGATTTTCTCTGTTTTCCTTTTGTGTTGTTTGGATTATTTCATCCCATCCTTTCCTCTCCCTATGCCATCTCTGCTTGTGGTCACCTTGAAGTGCCATCCAGACTTGAAACTGCCTGCAAGAATTTATGCAGAACAAAGCTTTCTCCACCCATACGCTTACCCCGGACTTCAACCCTGCCTTTGCGTAGGATGTCTCTTTCCTGGGAAGATAACATATTTCCATGGTTTGAATTTGGGTAGCAGGAGGTTCCGGTTCCCTTCTTCCTCTGAAGATTACTCATAAATCCCAGAGCACCAAATTTTGTGATCTTCAAAATCCAGGGGCCTGTGAAGCCCCACAAGTGACTTGCTGTATGTTTTCATGTCTAGTACATATCCTGAGCCAAATTCACTGTGGATGGGGTGGGGAGGGTGGGCAGCAGTTTGCTGTGTGGATGCTGGGAGGATGGGAGGGGGTCCAAGGAGCAAAGGAAGATGAAAGCAGGGCAGTTTATTGACAAGAGACTCAGTTCATAGGAAGGGTATCTGGAGAGTGACTGGAGAATGGCTTTGGATCAGGGATTCTCAAACCATGACCCAAAGATTACCCACATCCAAAAGAATACTGTGGGCAAGTCCCTACGTTAATCCAATACCATTATTTCCTCCTCTGGTAGGAGTGGGTGTGGGGATGAGAATGAGGAGTTGGAACAAATGATAGTGATTAATACTTGTTGAGAGATTAACATGGGCCACATATGTGGTATGTACTTTACATAAATCATGTCATTGACTCATTGCAACTTCCTTATGAGAAAGCTACTATTTTAAGCATCCTAATTTTAAATATGAGGAAACTGAGGCACAGAGCGATTGTATCACTTGTCCAGAGTCACAAATCTTATAATGATTTTTCGTTTTTGTTTTTGTTTTTTTTTGAGACAGAGTCTCGCTCTGTTGTCCAGGCTGGAGTGCAATGGTGCGATCTCAGCTCACCACAACCTCCACATCCCAGGTTCCAACAATTCTCCTGCCTCAGCATCTCAAGAAACTGGGATTACAGGCACCCGCAACCATACCTGGCTAATTTTTTTTTTGTATTTTTAGTAGAGATGGGGTTTTGCCATGTTGGCCAGGCTGTTCTCAAACTCCGGGCTTCAGGTGATCCACCTGCCTCAGCCTCCCAAAGTGCTAGGATTATAGGTGTGAGCCACTGCACCTGGCCACAGATCTTATAATGGAACCTGTAATTCAACCTGGATGCTGTCACTCCAGATCTAGGGCCTATAAATACTACACTATCCTGCCTCAAGTCAAATTTATAAAATGTGATTCTTTTCCTGCATTGAATCACCTGAAAAATTCAGATTCCAGAGCCCTACTCCAGACCTACTGAATTACTAATTAGTAAATACCAACTTCCAGGAGGAAGATAGGTTTTCCCAGGGTCTGTTTCTCTCCTTCCTTCTCTCCCTGTTTTGGCTGAGCAGATTCCTGACCCAGCTTGGCTGACAGTTCTCTTCACACCTCCTCTTCAAAGAGAGCTGCTTCTCCTGCTTCCCTCTCTCTGCAATGGGGCTTGGCTTAGATCCACAGTGCCTCCCAGCACTCCCAGAGTGGACAGGATCCTGTGGAACTCATGCCAGGGCCTGGGCACATTGCCTGCCCAGGGGAGTGTCTGGCAGCTGCTGCTTCCCAGTCCTTCCTCCTGCTGACAGAAGACAACAGCAGAACCCCTTGAATCAGGCAGGATGTGTGAACCTGGACAAGGTTCCTCTGGGCCTCAGTTTCTCTCTTTGTAATATGGGGAACAATCAGCTTTGTCTCTGCCCCTTCCTCCTCCCCAGGAAGTGTGTGGAACACAATGTAGATTTTCTCAGGAAGAATTCTGAGCTCCGGAGACAGGCACTCAAGAGTGCCTGTCTCAAAAACACATAAGCAGAGGAATAATTAGCGGAATAATGAAGACATGAGGTTAGGTTAGGAGAGCTGAAGAGGAGGCTTTCCTGAGTAGTGAGGACTTTTGCTGTCAAAATTTAAATTCATTTTTGACCATAGCCTCTGCATTTTTAGCTGTGATTCAATTCCAGAAGCCCTGACTCTAACAACCGTCTCTGCCTCTGGAAGGGAAATGTCCTTTCTCTGGCACCTGGGGATATGGTCTCAGCAGTCTGGGTCACATTCACAGGCATACATCGCTGTCTGCTCCCCCTGTACATGTACACACATGCTCGTACGGGACTGGAAAAAGTAAGAAATTTGGAGCAAGATAAACCTGGGGTTGAATCTCAATTTTCACATTCTGTGTGACTTTTGCAAGTCAACTAACCTCTCTGAGTTTCTGCCATTATAAAATGGGAGAGAAATAACTCCTGCCTTTTCTGCTATCCCGTGTGTAATGGGGAAAAGCTAGACAATTAGAAAGTGTTAAATACAGCCGGGCGCAGTGGCTCAAGCCTGTAATCCCAGCACTTTGGGAAGCCAAGGAGGGCAGATTACTTGAGATCAGGAGTTCGAGACCAGCCTGACAAACATGGTGAAACCCCGTCTCTACTAAAAATACAAAAATTCAGCCAGGTGCGGTGGCTCATACCTGTAATCCCAGCACATTGGGAGGCCAAGGTGGGCTGATCATCTGAGGTCAGGAGTTCAAGACCAGCCTGACCAACATGGAGAAACTCTGTCTCTACTAAAAAATACAAAATTAGCCGGGTGTGGTGGTGGCGCATGCCTGTAATCCCAGCTACTTGGGAGGCTGAGGGAGGAGAATCGCTTGAACCCGGGAGGTGGAGGTTTTGGTGAGCTGAGAGATCACGCCATTGCACTCCAACCTGGGCAACAAGAACGAAACTCTGTTGAAAGAAAAGAAAGTTAAATCCTACAAGGTGCTGGATATTGGGTGCACAGACCTGAGAGCACAGTCATGCATTCTGTGCACAGGTTCACACTGGAGCATGCTCACATCCAAATGACATACACAAACCTGCCCCGGGACAGTCACACGAGCATCTCCGCTCCTGGCAATGATCTCTGTCTCAGAGCAGCCCCGTCTTCCCTAACTCTCATCATGGTCTAGCAGGGCATCAGCCTCTTCTTGTTTTTCACTCACACCAGAACCCAGGGGACTTGCAAGGAGCACAATAAAAGCCTGGCCAATCTGGCGCTGTGCCCCACTTCCCTTCCACATAAAGGCTGTCTAACCACCAGGCATCTGGCCTGAAAGGCTGGGCCAGGACCTGCTCAGCATCTGCTGCTTGGCTTAAAAGACCTGCTAACAGGAAAGTGTCTGGTTCCTTTCTACCCCAAACAGGAAGCGCCTGCCACTGTCGGGAGGATGGGGTAGCCTGGTCATTTACAAGGAGCCTCCCTCTCCTGCACTGGAGCCTCAGAGTAATCATCCTGGCAGGGCTGCTCTCTAGGAAGGCCAGGGGAGAAGGGCTTCAGGGACGCCTCCACTGGGGTGGGGCTGGGGTGGTGACAACAGCTACACACTGCCTGTGGCAACTGGCACCAGGTGGTTGTCGTTCTTTCAACAAACACTCACTGAACACTTACTCTGTGCCCCGTGGGAGACATAGGGAAGTCCTAGATAAGGCCTTTGAGCTTGAGGAGTTTAAAGACAAGACAGAAAAACAAGTCATGCTCCTTTTTTCCCCCCATTTATTTATTCATTTATTACATGCCATTGTTTTTTCCTTTTTAAAAATGCCTAGTGTTGGACTGGGCGTGGTGGCTCATGCCTGTAATCCCAGAACTTTGGGATGCCAAGGCAGATTGCTTGAGGCCAGGAGTTCAAGACCAGCCTGGCCAACATGGTGAAACCCCGTCTCTATTAAAAATACAAAATTGGCTGGGTGTGGTGGCTCACATCTGTAATCCCAGCACTTTGGGAGGCTGAGGTGGATGGATCACGAGGTCAGGAGCTCAAGACCAGCTTGGCCAAGATGGTGAAACCCCGTCTCTACTAAAAATATAAAAATTAGCCGGGCACGGTGGCAGGAGCCTATAATCCCAGCTACTTGGGAGGCTGAGGCAGGAGAACTGCTTGAACCCGGGCGGCAGAGGTTGCAGTGAGCCGAGATCGAGCCACTGCACTCCAGCCTGGGTGACAGAGTGAGACTCCGTTTCAAAAAAAAAAGAAAAGAAAAGAAAAGAAAATTAGTCAGGTGTGGTGGCACATGCCTGTAATCTCAGCTACCTGGGAGGCTGAGGCAGGAGAATCTCTTGAGCCTGGGAGGCGGGGGCTGCAGTGAGCTGAGATCACCCCACTGCACTGTCTGGGTGACAGAGTGAGGCTCTGTCTAAAAAAAAAAAAAAAAAATGCCTACTGTTTCAGGCATTGTGCTGGGAGCTGGGTGTTCAGAAAGGAATTATGCAACCCAACTAGAGAGCAAACAGGCAAAGCATGCAAGCCTTGAATTATGCGGTACAACTGTGAGTTCCAGAGGATTTCAAAAAAGGCAAAAAATCATCATGGTCTGGTTTTTACTTTGGTCAGAGCAATAACCTTTCCCTGCCCTCTAGAGTCTATGTTCTAAACAGCAGGCAGAGTAATCCTGGTAAAACAGGTCAGCTCTTGCTGGGCCTCTCTGCTCAAATGGCGCCCTCTAATGGTTCCCCCCTTAAGTGAATCCTTACAATGCCCTTACAAGGTCCTATACCATTGGCAGAAGGGTTAGGGGAAGCCAAGCAGGGGATGGAGGCAACTCAGAAATGATCAATAGCAAGATGACTATAAGCTGTAGGTGGGGGGACAAAGGGAGGAGGCAAGTTACTAGGGCCAAGGAGCCAGGGTCACCAATGGAAACTGGAGCTCTGAGACCTCCCTGAGGCAGAGTGGCAGGGGGAGAGATAACCCTCTTCTTTCCTTTCTTCCTCTCTTCTTCCACCTAATTTCCCAACAGGTCTCTCCTTGGCCAATTCAAGCTGAAAGATACCACCAGAGGGACTTTCTGAAACTGAAACAAGGCAACCCTGTAGGGGTCTGCTCCCCTGTGAGGACAGGAAGAATGGATCCAGGGCCAACAGGCCCAGTACCAAGACTCTAATTTTTTTTTTTTTGAGATGGAGTTTCACTCTTGTTGCCCAGGCTGGAGTGCAATGATGTCATCTCAGCTCACCTCAACCTCTGCCTCCCAGGTTCAAGTGATTCTCCTGCCTCAGCCTCCCGAGTAGCTGCGATTACAGGCATGTGCCACCATGCCTGGCTAATTTTGTATTTTTAGTACAGATGGGGTTTCTCCATGTTGGTCAAGATAGTCTCAAACTCCTGACCTCAGGTGATCTGCCCACCTCGGCCTCCCAAAGTGCTGGGATTACAGGCGTGAGCCACTGTGCCCGGCCTGAAGACTTTCTCAGATACATTCTGCTAAAACTGATGTGTAAAATGTACCTGCTGTCTTCCCTAAATATGCAGACCGAGGCCAGGAGAGAGGATGTAGAGGGAGCAGGATCTTGCAGCATGAAGAATGCCTGGGTGATTGCCGGGCACGGTGGCTCACGCCTGTAATCCTAGCACTTTGGGAGGTCCAGACGGATGGATCACCTGAGGTCGGGAATTTGAGACCAGCCTGGCCAACATGATGAAACCCTGTCTCTACTAAAAATACAAAAATTAGCTGAGTGTGGTGGCCCACACCTGTAATCTCAGCTACTCGGCGGGGGGGGGGGGGGGGGGGGGGGGGGGGGGGGGGTGGCAGTGGTGGTGCTGAGGCATGAGAATTGCTTGAACCTGGGAGATGGAGAGCCAAGATCATCCCACTGCACTCCAACCTGGGCAACAGTGAGACTCTATCTCAAAAAAGAAAAAAAAAAAAAGCCTGGGTGATGGCGAACGTTTGTTGCAGATAACCATTCCAGTGGAATCACTCCAGTACAGGAGGGCACAGGAATCAATCTATGAGTCAGTCTGTGGTAGAGAAGGACCCTTGGAAACAGGCCCCAGAGCAATGCAGACCTGGAAGGAGTTCTTTGTATCAAGTGTGGGAGAACAGGGACACTCGAAAAGAACACTGAGCATTATCCAAAGGCCTGGGCATGAGTTCTCATCAGCTTTGTGAACTTGCTCAAGAATTTCACCTCCCTGAGCTGCAGTGTCCTAACTGACCAAATGTGGATAGCGGCATTACCTGTTTCACAGGCCCATTCTAGAAATAATGGATATAGAAAATGTCAGTCCTTTGATTACATTCCTCAGAAGTTCCCCATCGTTTTAAATTTAATGTTCAAACTCCTCTGTAAGGCACACATGGCTCTTTGGAACGTGGCTTCTGCCTACTTCTTTCATTCCATTTATTACAACTCCTCACTCCTGCAACTCCATAGACCAGCCAGAGTGAACCACTTGCAATTCCCAGATCTTTGCTCTCTACCAATCTTTGCAAATACAGCCCTTTCTGCCTGGAGCATGATGTTCCTAGTATATCCTTGCTGCCTAATTCCTGTACTTTCTTCAAAGTTCAGTTTAGGGGGCATCTCCTGCAGGAAGCCTTCCTTGATACCCCCACCCTTCGTGTGGGCAAGGTGCCCTGCTTTTGTGTTTTCAGAGCACATTCTGCATCCTCCAATCCCAGCACATCCAGCAGTTGATTGAAATCACAGGTTTGGGCCAGGCGCGGGGGCTCGAGCCTGTAATCCCAGCACTTTGGGAGGCCGAGGCTGGCGGATCACGAGGTCAGGAGATCCAGACCATCCTGGCTAACACGGTGAAACCCCGTCTCTACTAAAAAATACAAAAAACTAGCCGGGCGAGGTGGCGGGCGCCTGTAGTCCCAGCTACTCGCGAGGCTGAGTCAGGAGAATGGCCTAAACCCGGGAGGCGGAGCTTGCAGTGAGCTGAGATCCGGCGACTAAACTCCAGCCTGGGCGACAGAACGAGACACCGTCTCAAAAAACAAAAAACAAACAAACAAAAAAGAAATGACAGGTTTGGCAGGACAAGATGGAGTTTGTGCAGGTCCTGATGTGTGGGTGGCAGCAGGTCAGCAGACACGCTGCCTCTGAGAGGATCTACAGACTTTTTTCAGGGCAAATGATTTGAGGGTTTTGGTACATTAGTAGGGGAAGGCAAATACGGAAACAAATACTATGAAGATAACAAGAAACTTTATGGAACATGGATGGAACCGGAGGCTATTCTCCTTAGCAAATGAACAGGAATGGAAAACCAAATACTGCATATTCTCATTTATAGGTGGGAACCAAATGATGAGAATGTATAAACACAAAGAAGGAAACAACAGACACTCGGGTCTACTTGAGTGGGGACGGTAGGGGGAGGTAGAGGAGCAGAAAAGATAACTATTGGGTACTGGGCTTAATACTTGGGTGATGAAGTAACATGTACAACAAATCCCTGTTACATGTGTTTATCTGTGTAACAAACCTTCACATGTACCCCCAAACCTAACATAAAAGTTTAAAAAAAAAAAAAGAAATCACAGGTTCACACTGTTCCTGTTATGAGACTGTAGTTCCTAGAAGGCAGAGGCTCTCCTTCCTATTTCTGTCTCTCCAAGGCCTTCCAGAGCCTGTCACATAGTAAACCTCCAGAGATGGCAATTGAAGGAGGAACGAATGAATAAATGGTGGTACAAACTCAAGGAGTCAATGAGTAACACTTTTGGTATTTCCTTCTTTGAAAAATTTCTCAAAAAAAGAAAATAAATAAAAAAGAACAACCCTCTAGGTCCCTCTAGGGATCTTCTAGAATTATCTCTTCCTCTGCCCTCCATAACCCAATTCTCTTCTGTTGGACATGCCCATCTTCCCTGCTGGGCTGCCTTCCTCAATATATATGCTAAACAGCTTAATAGTTTTCAGTCATGAAATACTTTTTAATTCCTTTAGTCTTGCTTGTTTGAACGTATCTAGAGCGTTCTGTGACCCTCTTTATCTAGAGTTGAGGGCGCAATCACTGCTGGTATAACGGTGGAGAGATGACCTCATGTCTTTTTTCTGACCTGAAAGCACTAATTCTGAACTTCCCTTTTCACCTCCATTGCAACCTGCTCCTCTTTTTGTTCCCTATCACAGTCAATGCACCGGGACCCCGTGTCTACGCCGGAAACCCAGAATTCACCCCAGACCCTTCTCTCTCCACTACCCTCTCCAACCCAGGTGATCACCAGCTCTTGTCTAGTCTACCCCGGGGTATCTCTGGGATTGCTTCACTTACCTCTGTCTCCGGAGCTACTACCTAAGTCCAGGGCACTATCATCTCTCACCAAAATTACTGCATTGGCCACCTAATTGGTCTCTGCTTTTAAGCGCCTCTCATCTCCGTGCATTTTTCATTTGGCAGCCAGAAAATACAAATCTGATATTACTCCTCTCCTACTAAATCCTCTGGTGAGTGGTTCTCATTTCCTTCAAGATAGAGTGCAAACTCTAACGCATTTGACAAGGCCGCAGCTATTTAGCCCCCTCCTTTTCGGGCATCATCTCCTTCTACTCTCCCTCTGAACAACTACTTGTTCCACAACTAGTCTGCAAAGTACTTTGCTCACTTCTTCACTCGGTCAACTTCTGCACATCACCTACGGTTTGGCTCAGATACCATGCCCTCCCGGAAAAAGTCTTTGTTGGCTCTCTGAGCTTTTCCAGTCCGTTTCCTGCTACAGCGCCCAAGCGGCCTTGGGCCCACCCCTCTGGGCCGTGCAGCATTTTGATTAAACTCACATGCAATGGCGTCGGGTTACCAGGCTTCACATTCCACCTTGGCCGTTTACTAGCTGTATGACCTAGATCAAATGAATTCTGTCTTCTCATCTGCAACATGGGGAAAATATTTAATCAGTCTGTTGTGAGAATTAAATGAGATGATGTAAGGTGCCTGACAAGAGTCAGCTATTATTACAGTGCTGAAAATAAAAGCTCGATCCCTCCGCCCCGCCACATTCTCAGGGTCAGATTTGTGTACGATTTCGTCTTAAGGCACCCTTTTGTTCCAGCATCCTTGTTTGCTACTCGGCGAGACAGTTACAACAAACCGGGAGGCGATGAGGTACGCGAGCTGGTCACGACTCGCAGTCCCCGAGCTCGCCGACTCCGAACGCCCCCAGGTGGCCCAAGCACTCTGCAGCAAAAGCTCGCCAGCTAGGACGTACCATTAGAAATTGTAGGGAAAGAAAAGCTTTGCATAACCAAATAGTCTGTGTTTATAAGGTCCCTCCTCTTTCGTTTCCTAACCGCAAATTCCATCAGACCCAATAAAGTGAGAAATGGGATTGTAAATAAGACGGAGCGAGAAGGTTCCATTTCCTCCCCGATCGTGATCTTGGCATTGGTACTTTCTCTTCTCAATTCCCTCTCAATAATGGTACGGCTAGCGGAGGGGGGAATAGAGGGGCCTGAGAAGGCCTCAGCGCTCGGCGGCTAGTACCAATGCAGAAACACCCCTCCTGCTGCGGCTTTGTGGTACCACCCGCCGTCCGCTGATTGGCTGCCGGAGCCCCGCAGTCCGCCTAAGCCCGCCGTGCCGCCCTCAGTACAGCTCCGGCCGCCGCGCCGCCTGGCTTTCGTATTCCTTGTTCTCGGCGGGCTGTGGGGCCTCCGCGCCGCGGCCGTTAGTCATGTCGGGTAGGTGACTCCTTCAGCGAGCAGCGGCAGCGACGAGAAGGGCCTGGCGGGGTTGGGCTGTCTTCCCGCCCACCGGAGGGCCCTGAGGAGAAGCCTCCGGCCCTGAGGGAGGCTTGGGGTGGGGGGGCGGCCGCTGCCGCCGCCATGTTGGACTGGAGGCACGCACGCTCCCAACGCTCTCCGGCTGCAAATCACGGCGGGAGCGCCTCGGGCCTCTTGTCTTTTGACCCTGTCCTTAGAACCTGAGGAGACTTGCCGTTCCCGGGGGAGGGTGTGTGTGAGTCGGGGGGCGGAGGCCGTCTACGCCATCGTAGGGGCGGGGGGAGCCGAGATTAGAGCATCAGCCTAAGAGAAGCGGTGCTTCTGGTTCTCCGCTCCGCCTCGGATCTTTCAGCGAGGCCTCGGGCCAGTCATCTCGCCGCCTCGTACCTCAGTTTTCCAAAATCCATGAAGTGGAGCTGGGCCTGCCTGACTCACCCATTCATCAGGTGGGGGCCTTGACGCTCTGGGAGCCCTTTCAAAGGACGTTGCCTTACACCAAATCGTACTTATCGTTATTCACTCTGCAATAACCAACCGGACTGGAGTTGGGGGTGTTTTCCTAGTAATTCAGCTTCCTCTTCACCTTCCTGCGATTCGTCTTCCCCTCCAGTTTATCTCCTGAAAGAGTTTGAAAGTGAGCCTTGTCTATCTATTATTGAGAAGCTCCTGTAGGCGTATGTGGCATTTACCTTAAAACGTGCAGACCGAAGGAAAGGCAATCTTTTTCCTCCCACGAAGCAGTTAACTTGGCAGTGGCCACCCATTGTGTGGAAGAGAAAGAGAGGCATTAGTCTTCAGGGCAGCCAGTTTGGATCCTGCTAAACCAGAATAAAAAGTCTAGAACATGGATGTCCTCCTGCTATAGCAGACCTAGCTGATCACACAAGGTCCTCTACTGTTAGGCTGCATCACGGGCCGCAAAGACCCAGGTATCTATCCACTGGCTAGAAACCCTCATGAGAGTTAGATACCTCTTTTCTGCTGGAAATACAGAACATTTCCTGAAACCATATGGTTGAGGTGAAACAGGCCTTTTGCAGTCTTGTATTTTGAGTAAGGCCAAACCTGCCTAGTGTTATAAAACCAGACAAAAAACCCAGGTACCCAGTCTTGCAGGATAGAAATGTGTGATCAAAATGAAGCATCGATCTGAGAAGACTACAGATTAGGGAACGTTTGGACAGGAGCGTGCCGTACATTACTTAGATTAATGTTGATACTTATGGAGCCAGGATATTCGTTTGTTTTTGAGGGGTGCCCATCTACTTTATGTAAGAGGCTATAAACTGCACTTCTTTCAGTTTCTGCTTAATCCTTGTTCAAACAAGTAATAATTTCTTATTCCAAAGTAGACATTAGTATATCTTTTACTAGGTACGTAATTTGGGATGAATTCTGATAAAGCTCCTTAGAAGTACTTACAGTACACCCTCACAGAGTGTATCATAATCTACCCATGGTTTAAACAGAAATTAAAATTCTACCCTCATGGAGAAATTTACCAAGTTTTAATGGTTTGTTTCACTGCTCATTAAAAACTTTTAGCTTGTATTGATCTCTGACATAATTATTGACATAAAACAATGGCTTCTGTGGAAAGTTAAAGTTTTAGTGGTTTGCTATTTGTAAAATACAGGCTTTTTCATGTATCATATTAGCATATAAGCTGGCTTAATCATTAGTACTGATCTTGAAGTTACTAAGACACCAGATATTTGTTATTTTGTAATTTGAGTTTTTTTTTTAAATACGAAATTGGCTTTTCGATGTGTGAAAAGGACTACTTATTAGATGTGTGTTTTTAAATTAACCTTCAATTAATTAAAGCTAGACTTTATATTCTTAGGCTGAGTATACTATTTATATGTTTTGTAATAAGTGTATAAAAATAATACCTTTGACTTTGTATAAAAATAATGCTTTTGACTTGCTCTTTGATGAATGTTTATTAAAATACCCCCAAACAACTAATGCTATTAATAATTTTAGTTAAGTCCTTTAAACATTCCAAACTACTATGTTTAATATATCCAGTTTAATATATCCAAACTGACTCAACCACTCCAAAAAACCTAATAAAATATAAGCACTTAAGTAATCAATAAATCAAAATTGTAGAAATTATAAGTCAGAGTCTTACATTCAGATACTGTTCACAAATGTGAATTATCTAATACCTTACAAATACAGATTAGTTACACACATAAAAATTACAAAGTCAAGATAACTTCTCATTCTGGCAGTATGGCAGACCACGATTAACTTGAAAATCTATCTACAAAGATTTTTAAAAATGCGAAAACTAAGGACAAACCCCCAGTGCTAAAAATGAAGTAGGAGGCAGCATGGTAGGCAAAGAGCTAACTTGCCAGTTACACTGGAGAGGAAGGTGTACACCTCTTTTAGAGACTTGAGTTTTATTGCTCAAGTAACTGCGTAAGGACCAGAGATAAAACGTATGGACCATTAACAACAGGTAATGGGAACTGAGACTCTTAACACAAATTCTAGACTTAATGTGTTATGGAGTCGAAGGACTGCACATTCTGTGAAGGAATGAACTGGAGAAAACCTTAGTACCGACATAAGAGATAACAGGGTAGCACGGACATTTAGGCTCCAGGAAACCTTAAGACAAATTAACGTAAAAATGGTTTCTGGGCTGGTAATACTCTTGGTGTTTCTGTTAAAAACATGAAAAACGGCCCGACATGATGGCTCATGCCTGTAATCCCAGCACTCTGGGAGTCCGAGCTGGGTGGATCACCTAAGGTCGGGAGTTCGAGACCAGCCTGACCAACCCTGAAGAAACCCCGTCTCTACTAAAAATACAAAATTAGCCAGACAGGGTGGCGCATGCATGTAATCCCAGCTACTTAGAAGGCTGAGGCAGGAGAATCGCTTGAACCTGGGAGGTGGAGGTTGCGGTGAGCTGAGATTGTGCCGTTGCACCCCAGCCTGGGCAACAAGAGAAACTCCATTTCAAAAAAAAAAAAAAAATCTGAAAAACATTTTCTGGGGGACATTTCACAGTTTAGATGACAAGGAATTTCAGATAAAGCAAGCCTTGCAAAAGATGTGTTCACAGTAAATTGCAGAGCTTTAGGAAACATTTAACCGAAATGAGAGTCAATGACAGGATTAGAGCCTCTAACATTATCTGAGAGAATATTTTTATGTTTAAAATTGTTAAAAAACCTAAAGGAAGGAATCAACCCTAAGATTAAGGTGTTGGCTGGGCGCGGTGGCTCATGCCTATAATCCCAGCCCTTTGGGAGGCCGAGACAGGTGGATCACCTGAGGTCAGGAATTCAAGATCAGCCAGGCCAACATGGCGAAACCCCGTCTCTACTAAAAATATAAAAATTAGCCAGGCGAGGTGGCAGGCACCTGTAATCTAGATCCTTGGGAGGCTGAGGCACCAGAATCACTTGAAGCTGGGAGGCAGAGGTTGCAGTGAGCCGAGATCGAGCCACTGCACTCCAGCCTGGGTGACAGAGCAAGACTGTCTCAAAAAAAAAAGATCAAGGTGTTAATAAAACAAGCCACATAGATTTGAAAAAGAATAAAACGTTTAGAATTAGAAAAAGTGACTAAGTTGGATAGCAGACCTAGTAGAAGAAAGAATTACAGATACGATGGATGTGATTTATCTTTCAGATGTGGAAGGTAGATGTGATCTTCCAGCATTCAGTTCAGGGGGATAAGATATGAAAATGAAAGATTTCGGGCATGGTGGCTCACGCCAATAATCCCAGCATTTTCAGAGGCTGAGGTGGGTAGATCGCTTGAGTTCAGGAGTTTGAAAACAGCCTGGGCAACATGATGAAACTCCCATCTCTACAAAAAGTACAAAACAGATCAGCTGAATGTGGCAGTATACGTGTGTAATCCCAGCTACTCAGGAGGTTGAAGTGGGAGGATTACTTGAGCCTAGGAGTTCGAGGCTGCAGTGAGCTGTGATTGTGCTAAGTACTCCAGCCTTGGCAACAGAGCAAGACCCTGTCCTGCAAAAAAAAAAAAAAGAAATTAACAAATATGGGAAATAGATTAAGAACTCCTGTCATACATCTAATAAGAGGTTGAGAAGGAGAAAATGGAGGAAGAATCAATAGTTAGTTTCCAAAGTAAATGAATATTTTGAAGTGAACACTAGTTTAAACATGAAACAAATTCATACCTGGATACATTAATGTGAAAATACAGGTTGTGAAATACCAATAATCTACTGGAGAAAATAGGAAGCAGTGGTATGATTGATAACAGACTAATTAAATATTTTAAGAAGCTGGAAAATAATGAAATGATCCTTAGAGTTTAGAGAGAAAGTAACCATTGACTTTGAATTTTCTTTTTTTTTTTTTTAATGGAGTAGCTGGGACTGACAACAGGTGCACACTGCATTACCTGGCTAATATTTAAAATTTTTTGTAGAGCTAGGGTCTTTCTGTGTTGCCTAGGCTGGTCTTGAACTCCTCAGCTCAAGCAATTTGCAAACACCAACTAAAAGGTGATTTTTTTTTTTTTTTTTTTTTTTGAGACAGAGTCTTGCTCTGTTGCCCAGGCTGGAGTGCAGTGACGTGATCTCAGCTCACTGCAAGCTCCGCCTTCCAGGTTCACGCCATTCTCCTGCTTCAGCCTCCTGAGTAGCTGGGACTACAGGTGCCCACCACCACGCCCGGCTAATTTTTTTTGCATTTTTAGTAGAGATAGGATTTCACCATGTTAGCCAGGATGGTCTCGTCTCCTGACCTCGTGATCTGCTGGGATTACAAAGTGCTGGGATTACAGGCGTGGGCCGCCGCACCCAGCTGATTTTCTTTCTTTCTTTTTTAAGTTATGTTACTAGCCAAAATAAAGTTCAGATGTAATGTTAAAAGGAAATTCACCAGGAACATAGGGCTGTACTTTTATGTGCCTAATAAAACAGGCCAGACTTGTTGGCTTAGCACCTATAATCCCAGCACTTTGGGAGGCCGAGGCGGGTGGTTCACCTGAGGTCAGGAGTTCGAGACCAGCCTGGTCAACATGGTGAAACTCCCATCTCTATTAAAAATACAAAAACTAGCCCGGTGAGGTGACGGGCACCTGTAATCCCAGCCACTCAGGCGGCTGAGGCAAGAGAGTTGTTTGAACCTGGGAAGCAGACGTTGCAGTGAGTCAAAATCCTGTCACTGCACTCCATCCTGGGCAATAGAGCGAGACTCTGTCTCAAAAAAAAAGTGTGTGTGTGTGTGTATATATATATATAAAATACATAATATGACAATTAATAGATCAGGTAAACAGTAAGAATATGACCAAACATTATTAAGACTAGACCAAACATTAGTAAAATATGAGTGATACAGCTAATGAGCATAATGTTATAGTCTGATAGAATTCACTTGAAATTTAGAAAATACATAATTCTTTTCAGGCACACAGGGGACGTGCCAAGGGAGAAAAGCAAAACCGGAAATCCGAACAAATACCAAGAATAATAAAATAACTTTTCTAGCTGCAGTGGAGTATTAGGAAAAAACACAAAGAGAATCAAAACTATACACTTTTGGAAATTCGAAAGCACTTTAAATCATAGGTCTAGACACAAAGCACAAGTGTCAAATAATCACAACAGTTGTTTGGAATGCCTTAATTTATAAACTGATTTTCTCTGATGAATATAAAACATCTACACTTTATCACTCAAGAATTTATACCGAGGGCCAGATTTACTAGTCAGTATGCTTATTTCTAGATCATCTTGGAGTTTTTAAGCTAGCCAGCTAAAGAAGTTAGATTTATAATTTCAGAGGGCCGAAATGACTGGGTTAAGATTAAGGACCTTACTGTTAAATTTGAGATAGGGTTACAGGACTTATGAGCTGTACCCTACTAAAACTTTGCCGGAACCTAAAGAAAATATGCTGCGATTATATACTTTGTCACTGGGAGAACCTACATCCATGCTTCAGGATATAGTTTAAAGCTTCATGCATCCGCAAATATCTTGTACTCATTGTGTTCCCCCCATAGCCCTTTTCATCCTTTGATTTAGAAGAATCTGATTTCCTGTCATTTCACAGAGGCATCTAATCTCTTAATGTCCTAATTAGATTGGGTATTCTTTTCTGATTTTTCTTATTTGGTTGTTAGCTACAACTCTAGCTATCTTCTCATGGGCCTGGCAATGATGTATAATTTTTTCTTTTTTATTTCAGCTAGTTTTATGTCCTCCATATTCCTAGTAGTAGTAGTTTGTGTCAAGATTTCATTTAATATTCTTTTTTTTTTTTTTTCTTTTGAGACAGGGTCTCGTTCTGTCGCTAAAGCTGGAGTGTAGTGTTGCAATCATGACTCACTGCATCCTCGACCTCCTGGGCTCAAGCAGTACTCCTGTCTTAACAGGCCACCCAAAATGCTGGAATTACAGGGATGAGCCGCTGCATCTGGCCTTCATTTACTATTCTTAAAATTAAGCGTTAAAATCTTGTTTGGTCTAATTGGAGAGCTTTACTGCAGAAAAGTGGCAAATTTGGTATCACCCACTTCTATTCGGTGGCAATATTTTCATATTGTAGCTTTTTATAAATTGGATGAAAAAGGGTTACCGGGACATATTGTATAATTAAATTTTAAAAAGAGGAAGTTACTGAGACCCTGTCTCTAAAAATTAAAAATAGCTCGGCGTGGTGCTGCACACCTGTAGTCCCAGCTATGCAGGAGGCTGAGGCAGGAGAATGGCTCAAGTCCAGGAGTGAGCTGTGATGGCGCCAGTGCATTCCAGCATGGGTGGCAGGAAGACTTCATCTCTTAAAAAGAAGAAAGAAAAAGTTACCAATTTCATTAGGTTTTGGTGGGTTTTAGAACAATTTGACAGCAGTGATTCTTTCAAATTGAGTGAGGTTGGGCCTGATGGTCAACAGTTTGCAACTTAGAGCCATTTTCTGCAGTTGCAAAAGTGTTTCATATAAAATTGCTTTTATGCATCACATACTTAGGTCATTCATTTGAATCTGAGTAAAGCCTAAAGGATAGATAAATAGAACTTCTTCAGTAAATTTTGATATGATTGACACTTTGAAGTATTGAGAACAGCTCAGAGTTCAAATTCTGTATTTATTTTTTATATGTTACCATCCCCACCCCACCCCACCTTTTGAAAATTTTTTTTGAGAGTCTCTTTCAGTCGTCCAGGCTGGAGTGCAGTGGCACAATCACAGCTCACTGCAGCCTTGACCGCCCCTGGATCAGGTGATCCATCTCAGCCTCTCGAGTAGCTGGAACTACAGGCACCTGCCACCATGCTTAGCTAATTTTTGTGTTTTTTGTAGAGATGGGGTTTCGCCATGTTGGCCAGGCTGGTCTGAAACCATCCGCCTGCCTCAGCCTCCCATGGTGCTGGGATTGTGTGAGCCACCATGACCAGTCCCTTGATAGTTTTTTTAATTGCTCAATTGAAGCTACAAGCAGGTATTGCTGACTTGCTGTGCCAATTGGCTGAATCCCTGAAAGCTTGATAAAATCAGAATAGAGCAACTAACTTAGCTGCTTTTTTTTTTTTTTTTAGCAAGTCTTTGGAAATATTTTTGTTGGTGCTGACAGCCAAAGCAGTTCAGTACAGAGGAATGGTGTATATCTTGGGGTGGTAAGGATATACAAGTAGATGTAATCCTGAGGATGTCATAGTGCATGTCTTTCCCTTTTTTGGACCTGATTAGTTTTAACAGATGTCTTTTTATATATAATAATATTGCTGAAGCTCTTGAGTCTGTTTAAAGAATGGATTTTCACTCATTTACATTTGTTCCCTGGCTTCTTGTGACCCTCAGCACACATGTAGAATAGTAGTTTGCAAATATGTAGTTATTGTAAAAAATAAATACTATTTGTACAAATTTCTCGTTTCATAGTATTTAACTTGGGTTAGTTTTTCTTTCTGCAATTCTTCACGTTTTCTTACCATATTTCTTCTATATGAGCTAGTCAGCCTTTGAAGGAAGCATAATTTTAAATAAGATTTAAAATTCTTTTTATGTGTTCTAGATTCTGGAAGTTACGGTCAGTCTGGGGGTGAGCAACAAAGGTAAAGTATACATACATTTTAATAATATGAAAGGGTATAACTGAGGTGAATTTTGTCAAGCTTCTCTTGAGACTTGATATCTGGATGTCATAAGTTAATTAAATATTAACTTGTCACAGAGTGAAGAGGGTCAGTGTAAATAGGTGCTATAAAACATTTATTCCTTTTCTATTTTTCTTTATGTTTTGAGACAGTCTTGCTGTGTTGCTCAGGCTGGAGTGCAGTGGCTATTCATAGGCAAATCATAGTGTACCAAAGCCTTAAATTCCTGGGCTTAAGCGATCCTCCTGCCTCAGTCTCCCAAGTAACTGTAATCTCCACTACAGACGTGTGCCACTGCACTGGGCTTCTTCGTTTTCTTAAATCTGTCTGCATCAATGAATATACCTCCTAGAGATTAAAACAAATTTCCTTGGTATTGTAAAGATTATGTTTTATTTAGGAAATCTCTTAGAAGAAACAATTATTAAAGAAATTTGGCCGGGCACAGTGGCTCAAGCCTATAATCCCAGCACTTTGGGAGGCCAAGACGGGCGGATCACGAGGTCAGAAAATCGAGACAATCCTGGCTAACGCGGTGAAACCCCCTCTCTACTAAAAAATACAAAAAACTAGCTGGGCGAGGTGGCGGGCCCCTGTAGTCCCAGCTACTCGGGAGGCTGAGGCAGGAGAATGGCGTAAACCCAGGAGGCGGAGCTTGCAGTAAGCTGAGATTCGACCACTGCACTCCAGCCTGGGTGACAGAGCGAGACTCCGTCTCAAAAAAAAAAAAAAAAAAAAAAAAAGAGGAAATTTAATGCCAGACACTATGGCTCATGCCTGTAGTCCCAGCACTTTGGGAGGCCAAGGTGGGAGGATTGCTTGAGGCCAGGAGTTAGAAACCAGCTTTGGTAATATAGCAAGACCTTGTCTCTAAAAAACTTTTTTTAAATTATCTGGACATGGTGGTGTGTGCCTGTAGTCCTAGCTACTTGGGAGCCTGAGGCGGGAGGATCACTTGAGCCCAAGAGTTCAAGGTTGTTACAGTGAGTTATGATCATGCCACCGCACTCCAGCCTGGGTGACAGAGCGAGACCCTGTCTCAAATAAATAAATAAATAAATAAAATTTAATCAATTGAACTCAGCCGGGCGCGGTGGCTCAAGTCTGTAATCCCAGCACTTTGGGAGGCCGAGACGGGCGGATCACGAGGTCAGGAGATCGAGACCATCCTGGCTAATACGGTGAAACCCCGTCTCTACTAAAAAATACAAAAAACTAGCCGGGCGAGGTGGTGGACGCCTGTAGTCCCAGCTACTCGGGAGGCTGAGGCAGGAGAATGGCGGGAACCCGGGAGGCGGAGCTTGCAGTGAGCCAAGATCCGGCCAATGCACTCCAGCCCGGGCGACAGAGCGAGACTCTGTCTCAAAAAAAAAAGGCAATTGACCTCAACAGTTTTTTAGAGAAAGCATTTTATGATGGTGTGTAATATGTTAATGTGTTTTTTCAGAGCACATGTTTTTTAAACACCATAAAATAAATATTTAGCGTTTTTTTTTTTTAGTGTGCTTGCCATGCTCACAATACAAATAAAGTTCTATTTTTATGTGAATGTGTATATGCAGTGGGCTTCTCTTACCAGAAATACAGACTTCAACTTCATAGGATAAATGTTTTACAGCTCAGTGTGAGGTATTCAGAATAGCACCTCAGATACCTTATCAAATTTTAAGCTTCTTGAAAAACAAAACTGATTTGACCTTTTTGATCTCATGAGATAGTGCTAACTTCCTAGTAGGTATCTAGCAAAATGTTTATTTGATGAAATATATTTTCAAAAGTTAAGGAATCTTATTAGCACTTGATACCTTTAAAATGATAAAAAAAGATTTTGCAAATGTTTTAGTTTTCTTTGGATGTTAGGAAGTCATAGTATAGATTCAGAAAGTTTGTTTCTGACTTGTTAGAGTTTATATACTATAAAATTAAAATTCAAATCACAGGAGGGTACATTTATTTAGTCAGTCAACAAATATTTATTGAGCTTTGTGCCAGGCCCTGCTACAACACTGAGGGTATGGCATAATTTCATTCTGTAACTGTACTCTGGAGATAAACATGCCTCTAATTATTGAGGCTTTTAAACTGGACTTCTAGTGCCTCCCTGTGCATCTTTTAGGAAGTTAAAAGACATTTAACTAAGGCAAATGGTAGGAAAAAGTCAAGATGTAATTAAATTGAGTAAGATATTCATTTTTTGTGTAGTCATCATTTTTGTGCTTCAGATATTTATTATAGGTCTTGCTATGTAGTTTTTATTACCCCACACCCAAGTATAATTCTCTTGGAATTTTCTAGCTCTGATCAAGTTTTGTTTCTGCGAGACTGTCAAAACAAAACTTTGGGGTATTTGACATTCAGGAGATCTGGGAGTGACTTCATGTATTTCTTTAACAGTCTTTGGTCATCACCTTTCAATTTAGACTCTAGAGACAGGCAGATTGATGATTTCTCAGCAAAGAAGCTTGTATTTGAGTTGAAAATTGAAAATGCAGGCAAGGTCTTCATTTAAACTTTTAAATTTTAACACATTTCTTTCAAGTATTACATTTTTCTTTTGCAGTTATTCTTCCTATGGAAATCAAGGCAACCAAGGCTATGGACAAGCATCACAAGTAGGTTGAAATATAAATTGTATTCTTCATAAGTAGTTATTTTTATCTTAAGTAGGTGATGAAACTTGAGTATTTACCTAAATTTCAGAGCTATTCTGGCTATGGGCAAACGACTGATTCCTCTTATGGACAGAACTACAGCGGTTACTCCAGTTATGGACAAAGTCAGTCAGGTTGGACTAGTTTGTTAAATTTGTTGTTTCAGAGATTGGAAAATCAGAGCCTTTACTAAATGATATACTCATCTAATCTTTAGGTTATTCACAGTCCTATGGTGGTTATGAGAACCAAAAGCCGGGCTCATATGGCCAGCAACCATATAATAACCAGGGACAGCAGCAAAACATGGAATCATCAGGAAGGTAAGGACATAGTAAAGTACTGAGATTGTTTTGGGCAGTGAGAATAACACTGATATTAAACAGATTTAACCAACAAAATCCTAGCTTTAGACTTTTTTTTTTAAGGAAAGCTTTAATGAAGTGTGGATTTCAAAACTGTATATTATGGAGAATGTGGAAATAGCATTGTCATTTGATTCTTTTTTTTTTTTTTTTTGAGACAGAGTCTCGCTCTGTCGCCCAGGCTGGAGTGCAGTGGCCGGATCTTAGCTCACTGCAAGCTCCGCCTCCTGGGTTTACACCATTCTCCTGCCTCAGCCTCCCGAGTAGCTGGGACTATAGGCGCCTGCCACCTCGCCCGGCTAGTTTTTTTTGTGTGTGTTTTTTAGTAGAGATGGGGTTTCACCGTGTTCACCAGGATGGTCTCGATCTCCTGACCTCGTGATCCGCCCGTCTTGGCCTCCCAAAGTGCTGGGATTACAGGCTTGAGCCACCGCGCCCGGCAGTGTTTTTTTTTTTTTTTTGAGACGGAGTCTCGCTCTGTCGCCCAGGCTGGAATGCAGTGGCCGGATCTCAGCTCACTGCAAGCTCTGCCTCCTGGGTTTACGCCATTCTCCTGCCTCAGCCTCCCAAGCAGCTGGGACTACAGGCGGCCGCCACCTCGCCCGGCTAGCTTTTTGTATTTTTTTAGTAGAGACGGGGTTTCACCGTGTTTGCCAGGATGGTCTCGATCTCCTGACCTCGTGATCCGCCCGTCTCGGCCTCCCAAAGTACTAGGATTACAGGCTTGAGCCACAGTGCCCGGCCGTCATTTCATTCTTATGATGTATTTGTGAAATCATTGTTTAGCTATAAATTGATGGCCTTAAAAATGTTAGAAAATTTTGGACCTCTGCTTTATACCTGAAATTAAATAAAAACCTGCCTTTAGAATGAGACTTCTCAATATCTGTTTTTAAATTTCCATTTTAGTTTTGAGCCATTTGAATATATTACCTTTTCTGGGACAAAAATATTTTTTAAAAGGGTCAAAACTTACACATATATCAGATATCCTAAAATGTGTTTTATTTGTTGATATATGTAGGTGAATATTTACTGATAAATTTCAGGTTTTATAAAGTTTTTTTAGCTTTCAGATTTGAAGAGCTGGTACTTAATTTTATGCTATTTACTTAATAATAGCAAGTTACTTTTTAAAAATTGTGCTTTACATTCTGTGAAATGCTTTTGCATTATCTAATGTAATTGATCTTCAGACACCACTATGAAATAGTGTCAGTAATTATTCCCATTTTACAGAGGTAAAGAAATTATTTGGCCTATCAAGTGACGTGGCTAAAAACTGAGGTCTCTAGTGTTTTCTCTCTACAATGAAGACATTTATTCTAAGTGAAAATTAAATAAAAGCATTGAGGAAAGATTTGTTGGGTCGAATTATCACCCTTGCAGATGTGAGAGTGTTTTGAAAAGTAGAAAGTATAGAGTACAAATGTGGGGAATAATACTCAGAAGACATACTACATTAAGAGAACTCCTCAAGCCTTGTTGGTTAGTCTTAAATTTAAGGAGAATCCTTTTATAAATGATGTATTTTTGGAAGCATGACCTATAAATGTAGTCTGAAAAGAAATGTTAAGTTTGATTTGACAGCCATTTTAAAGTGCTAGGGTTTGGACTGTGGTTGTGTTGTGCTTTCAATAGGGAGTTAGGGGACATACTGATCTTTTATTAGATTGTTCTGATCCTCTGGTGAAGAATAAAATGTAACTATTATGAGATCTTTTTTGTCCCCGCTCCAGCCCATTTTTTAAATAAGTAAACCTATTGGAACTCAAATCCAATTAAATATTGCCTTTTAATATTCCCACCCTGAGAGCATGTAATTAATACAGTAATATTGTTCTGAAGATACTTAGAATTTTCCTTTTGAATTGATGGAATAAGCAGTCTCATTACCTGATAGACTTCTTTTCAGATAAAAAAGTTGCATTACAAAGCAAGTTCCTATACTGTTTTCTAAAATGTACTATCACTGAAGATGTTGAGAGACTGTCTGTAGGTTCTAAAGATAATTCTGAGAGAAAAGATCTAAAAATATTTTAAGAGATGACGCTTGTTAAAATTAAGTGATATAGAGTCTTTTATTGTAACTATTAAAAGGACTCAACTCTTGTGGCGTGTTTATTAAAGAGTCAGACATATTCCTGTACTTTGTAGCATCTTTTACTTTTTTTTTTTTAATTCTAGGAGATAGGCTGGGCACGGTGGCTCACTCCTGTAATCCCAGCACTTTGGGAGGCCAAGACAGGTAGATCACTTGAGGTCAGGAGTTCGAGACCAGCCTGACCAACATAGAGAAACCCTGTCTCTACTAAAAATACAAAATTAGCCAGGCGTGGTGGCGCATGCCTTGTAATTCCAGCTACTTGGGAGGCTGAGGCAGGAGAATTGCTTGAACCTGGAAGAGGGAGGTTGCAGTGAGCCGAGATCACGCCATTGCACTCCAGCAGCCTGGGCAACAAGAGTGAAACTCTGTCTCAAAAAAAAAAAAAAGTTCGCCGGGCACGGTGGCTCAAGCCTGTAATCCCAGCACTTTGGGAGGCTGAGACGGGCGGATCACGAGGTCAGGAGATCGAGACCATCCTGGCTAACACGGTGAAACCCTGTCTCTACTAAAACAATACAAAAAACTAGCCGGGCGAGGTGGCGGGCACCTGTAGTCCCAGCTACTCCAGAGGCTGAGGCAGGAGAATGGCGTGAACCCGGGAGGCGGAGCTTGCAGTGAGCTGAGATCCGGCCACTGCACTCCAGCCCAGGCGACAGAGCGAGACTCCGTCTCAAAAAAAAAAAAAAAAGTTCAGGGAGATAGTAAAAACTATAGTAATTTTTTGCTTTACTACAGTTTTCAAAGATACATTTTTTTTTCTTCATAATATGGCACCTCTTCAATGTTAGCAGAATTGTCTTTTGAAGGGAATTCCAGGAGACTGCAGATAACTAATTACCACGAGAAGGTAGTCGTAAATATGGTTAATGTCTTAACTAGTCAGGACCCTTAACATCAGTTTCAGTCAACTTGCTTCAGCAAATGTAATCTTCCTATGAAATCTCTTAAGTTCTCCATTTCTATTTAGCCAAGGTGGAAGAGCACCTTCCTATGACCAGCCAGACTATGGTCAACAAGATTCCTATGACCAGCAGTCAGGCTATGATCAACATCAAGGCTCATATGATGAGCAGTCAAATTATGATCAGCAGCATGATTCCTATAATCAAAACCAGCAGTCCTATCATTCACAAAGGGAAAATTACAGCCACCACACACAAGGTAAGATTTACTGACCTCTATTATTATTTTTCCCCCTCGCAGAATTATTTGTATGAATTTCTGATTAAAAGAACCACAGAGGATTTCACCTGTTTGTCAAAATTTAGGGTAACCTTGAAGATATGTTCCCTCTCATGGTAATCAAAACTAGTTTATCAGATTTCTACTTCTGAACTTGGAGACCCCCAAATGGTCATGACTTTTGATGACTGATTACATGAATTTCCTTTTTGTCTCAGTGAACTCTGATCCTTTGACAATACTGCTGGTACCAGTTCTTTTGGTGTTGGTGGTGTACTTGATTTGGGGCACTTATTTTTGTATCTTTAAGGCCTAGTACATGGTTTGGTTCATAGCAAGTGCTCAGTAAACATTTGTTGAATAATTGAATGAAGAAGTGAATGAATAAAAGTGGAAGCATAGGCCGGGCGCGGTGGCTCAAGCCTGTAATCCCAGCACTTTGGGAGGCCGAGACGGGCGGATCACGAGGTCAGGAGATCGAGACCATCCTGGCGAACACGGTAAAACCCCGTCTCTACTAAAAAATACAAAAAACTAGCCGGGCGAGGTGGCGGGCGCCTGTAGTCCCAGCAACTCGGGAGGCTGAGGCAGGAGAATGGTGTAAACCCGGGAGGCGGAGCTTGCAGTGAGCTGAGATCGGGCCACTGCACTCCAGCCTGGGTGACAGAGCGAGACTCCGTCACCAAAAAAAAAAAAAAAAAGTGGAAGCACATTCACTAATAATCTTCTCTCAGTTTGAAGATTCAGTTATTCCTTGTCCGTGCTCAATTTACGTTTAAATGTTTCTGAAGTGAAGAAAGAAGTAACTTTTAAGATTGGGGGGCTGGGTGCAGTGGCTCACGCTTATAATCCCAGCACTTTGGGAGGCCAAGGTGGGTGAATCACGAGGTCAGGAGATCGAGACCATCCTGGCTAACATGGTGAAACCCCGTCTCTGCTGAAAATACAAAACACAATTAGCCAGGCGTGATTGGCAGACGCCTGTAGTCCGAGCTACTTGGGAGACTGAGGCAGGAGGATGGTGTAAACCCGGGAGGCGGAACTTGCAGTGAGCCGAGATTGCACCACTGCACTCCCGCCTGGGCTACAGAGCGAGACTCCATCTCAAAAAAAAAAAAAAAAAAGATTAGTGCTTTTCATCTAAGTTACTAAGGTTCTTGTAGCTAAGATTTATTTTAACTCATACTGTTCCACATTGCTGTTTTGCCATGTCACTTTAGCAGAATGGAATTTGACACAGATATAATTCTCAAAAACATGTAATTCCAGGTGATTTTATGATGACTTGCATTTGAGTTGTGTGCACATGTGCCATTTTCTATAAGGATATGTGCGGCCTAAAGAGCCATTTAGGATTGTTATTTGAAGCCTTAGAAATGAGAGTGGTTATTTGTGTGTAATATTTTCTTTTTTGTAGATGACCGTCGTGATGTGAGTAGGTATGGAGAAGATAATAGAGGATATGGCGGGTCACAGGGAGGAGGTAGAGGGCGTGGGGGATATGACAAGGATGGAAGAGGTCCTATGACAGGATCAAGGTAAGTATATAGATAAAGATGCCTACATTTTTTCTTATTCCTCTTTTTTTTTTTTTGGTGTTACTTGGCTGGATCAATTCCAGCATCTAATTTAGTTAAGAGACTTAAAAAAGGGATTATGTATTGGAGAAAAAGGCAGAAATTAAAAGTGTATTTTCAGTCTTAAGATCTCACATAAATGACCTTAGAATTGGCTATGTTAGCAGTTAGTTTATGTGGTACATGTTAAACACCAGTAGAGAAACAACTATGGTTGTGATTAACCACTTGACTTTCCTGCCAGAGCTAGAATCTAAACTCCTTTAAAAGACAACCTTTAAAAGACAACTCTGGGAAATCCAGTGTTTGTATGTAAAAATAAAAGGTAAGTTAATTCTAGATTGAAGGGCAAGGGCTATTTCTTAATCTCAAATCTCCTTGGGAAGGGAAAGTATTAGGAGGCAGTAATGGAGGAGAAAGGTGGGGATGGCGAATAAGAGAAAGATTTAATGTAATGAAACTGTTTTGTCCCTCTTCTTAAGTAAATAATTACTGGAATAATTAGTGTAATATCACCTAGTAATGTGTATTTTGTCTTGACTAAGTTGTGTAAAGGAATGTCTTTCTAATTCAGCTTTTCTTTTCTCCATGCTAGTGTTACCAGGTTTTGGTATTTATTTACTTACAGCATATGTTATGAAGCTGGTTTTAAAATTGGTTTTAGATACATCTGTAAGTTTACTACTTTGACCATAAAAACAAAAATGAATGAAAAAGTAGTTGACATCTGTCCTCAGAAGAAGTTTGCAGGTTGCATATTTGTGTGTAAATACACAGGCTAAAAGGTTATTTATGTTGCTTGGGAATTGAAATGGTCAGTGGCCCATTGCTGAAACTTATCAGTCATATATCAGCACCGGTTCATTCTTTTGCACCTTAGGGACCATCTGTCCCCTTAGGTGACCTGAGAAACAACCAGTTGCCCACAGACTGTTATTTCTTCAAGTGAGCCAGGATTTGATTTCACTGCCTTGTATTTCTCTATTTTTAGTGTACAGTGGTTTAATTTTATGGAAAACCTAAATTTTAAACATATTTGAAAAATGTTGTAAGACTTGGACAGTAAGTCTGTTGATTGATAGCCAAAGTCAGTTTACCAAAGTAAAACAAGTAGATTCTATGCCTCTTCATTGTCGAAGAGCAGTCTGCCATCATGTGGATATAAATGGACAATGTAAAGTGACATGGTGCTTACTCTCTACCTAATAATTGCCTCCGTCCTATCCTAAACAAGATAACCAACAGGTATATTTAATTTACCAGTTAATATATTTTGGATAATTGGCTGCCTTGAGATGCTTTATGTTTTATAGTACATCATAGCTTTAGTTTACTTCATAAGGAAATTACAGTTATATCCTAATCGATTATTAAACTATCACTGTGTCTAAGAATGGAAGAAGAAGATAGGGAATAGGTAGGGAAGTCATTATCAATATATTTTCATTGGCCAGGCATGGTGACTCACGCCTGTAATCCCAGCACTTTGAGAGGCCAAGGCGGGCGGATCACAAGGTCAGGAGATCAAGACCATCCTGGCTAACACGGTGAAACCCCGTCTCCACTAAAAATACAAAAAATTAGCCAGACGTGGCGGGCGCCTGTAGTCGTAGTCCCAGCTACTCAGGAGGCTGAGGCAGGAGAATGGCGTGAACCTGGGAGGCGGAGCCTGCAGTGAGCCGAGATCGCGCCACTGCACTCCAGCCTGAGCCACAGAGCAAGACTCCGTCTCAAAAAAAAAAAATTTAAAAAATGTATTTTCATTTGTGACTCATCTTGTGACTAGAAGGTTGAAAGGACTTTGAATGATCCTCCTGACAAAGGAGGGAAGGAGTACCTTAACCAACCCTGGGGTCCAATTAAGTACTTTTATAAACCCCTGGCAACATACCTCATATAATTTGTGGCCTAGATACTGACTTATAAACTAAGTTTTTGCCGGGCGCGGTGGCTCAAGCCTGTAATCCCAGCACTTTGGGAGGCCGAGACGGGTGGATCACGAGGTCAGGAGATCGAGACCATCCTGGCTAACACGGTGAAACCCCGTCTCTACTAAAAAAATACAAAAAAACTAGCCGGGCGAGGTGGCGGGCGCCTGTAGTCCCAGCTACTCGGGAGGCTGAGGCAGGAGAATGGCATAAACCCGGGAGGCAGAGCTTGCAGTGAGCTGAGATCCGGCCACTGCACTCCAGTCCGGGCGACAGAGCGAGACTCCGCCTCAAAAAAAAAATAAATAAATAAATAAACTAAGTTTTTTATTTTCCTTTAATACCCCTTCATACAAAATCATATGCAGAGGTCCAGTACGTAGTTGGTCAAAATGATGCCGATCTGGTTCAGTGGGGGGAAAGATCGGCTGAGGAAGGGATCTGCAGTCTTGCCTTATACTCTGTTATTTGTTGAGATGTTCATGAAAGGCCTTTTTTAGAAATCCATATGGATGCCGATTACTCTTATATTGAGTTGGCAAACTGTGTGAAAGGCCAGATAGTAAATGTTTTGGGTTTTGTAAACCATATGGTTTCTGTTGTAACTATTCATTTCTGCCCTTGGAGCACCAGAGCGGCCGTAAATAATATGTAAATGAATAAACAGGGTTGTGTTCCAGTAAAGCTTCATTTATGAGTACTGAAATTTGAAGTTCATATGATTTTTTTTTTTTTTGAGATGGAGTCTTGCTATGCTGCCCAGGCTGGAGTGCTGTGGCACCATCTCAGCTTACTGCAACCTCCACCTCCGAGGTTCAAGCAGTTCTCCTGTCTCACCCTCCTGAGTAGCTGGGACTACAGGTGTATGTCACCATGCCTGGCTAATTTTTTTTCTTTTTTGTAGAGATGGGGTTTCACCATGTTAGCCAGGATCGTCTCAATCTCCTGACCTCGTGATCTGCCCGCCTCAGCCTCCCAAAGTGGTGGGATTACAGGTGTGAGCCACTGCACCTGGCTGAAGTTCATATAATTTTTATGTGTTATAACATCTTTTTAAAGATGTACTTTTTTTTTTTTTTTTTTTTGAGACGGAGTCTCTCTCTGTCGCCCAGGCAGGAGTGCAGTGGCCGGATCTCAGCTCACTGCAAGCTCCACCTCCTGGGTTCACGCCATTCTCCTGCCTCAGCTTCCCGAGCAGCTGGGACTACAGGCAACGGCCACCTCGCCCGGCTAGTTTTTTGTATTTTTTTAGTAGAGACAGGGTTTCACCATGTTAGCCAGGATGGTCTCGATCTCCTGACCTCGTGATCTGCCCGTCTCGGCCTCCCAAAGTGCTGGGATTACAGGCTAGAGCCACCGCGCCCAGCCTAAAGATGTACTTTTTAGCTTATTTATTGGGATAAAGTGTTTTGAATTTGAATGTAAATGACCTGTTTTAAGATTTCTTTTTTCCACACAATTTTGCGTTTAAGTACCAAAATACCCAAACATTTTTCATCAATCTTCATCAACACTCCCATTTGTGTTCTCAGTCATCTTAAAAATAGCAATTCTTGGCCAGGCGTGGCTCATGCCTGTAATCCCAGCACTTTGGGAGGTCAAGGTGGGCAGATCACAAGGGCAGGAGATTGAGACCATCCTGGCTAACACGGTGAAACCCCGTTTCTACTAAAAATACACAAAAATAAATTAGCTGGGTATGGTGGCGGGTGCCTGTAGTCCCAGCTACTCGGGAGGCTGAGACAGGAGAATGGCGTGAATCCAGGAGGCGGAGCTTGCAGTGAGCCGAGATCGCGCCACTGCATTCCAGCCTGGGCAACAGAGCAAGACTCCGTCTCAAAAAAATAAATAAATAAATAATAGCAATTCTTTTGGGGGCTGTTTGAAGAATATCTGGCATTAGTTGGTTTATATTAAAAGAAGAAGGGGCATAGACTGGGTGTGGTGGATCACCTGAGGTCAGGAGTTCGAGACCAGCCTGACCAATATGGTAAAACCCTGTCTCTACTAAAAATACAAAAAATTAGCTGGACATGATTAGCTGGTGGGTGCCTATAATCCCAGCTACTCGGGAGGCTGAGGCAGGAGAATCACTTGAATCTGGGAGGTGGTGGTTGCAGTGAGCTGAGATCACACCATTGCATTCCATCCTGGGCAACAAGAACGAAACTCCATTGCCAAAAAAAGGTGGGGGGGGGGCATAATTTGTGGATGAGGATTGGCTGTAAGGTAAAGGATGGGACATTCTGAGACTTACAGATGGTGTGATTGCCTGGCTAGAAGAAGAATTCTGGTCAAAAAGAAGCCATCAGCTTTCCAAGTGTGAAAGAGAGATAAGTGAAGATTATAGGAACTACAGGAAACTTAATCTTTTTCTTTGAAAAAGCACTTGTAGCAAAAAAAAGACCATTTCTTACTGTCATGTATAATTAACATGGACATCTTAGTGGACTAGAAGCTAAGGGCATAAATTCTACCAGTGATTTTTAGTTTTAGCATTGTGGTTAATGCCTTCTAAAATTGCCAGAACTTAATAAATAATTGCTTTTCATTATTAGTATGCCATCAAATTTAGTAGCTATTTCAGGCTTTAATGTGTCAAGCCTAAAATTATCCAGATTTCTGAGGATCTTCTCCCCCTTAAAAGGACATTCAATTAGCTCCCGCAGAAATACGCATGTATACAGGGGCACTGTATACATGGGTCTAAAAAATAAATAAAAATATGCATACGTTCTGGTGAGTCTAGCACAACATTGCCCAATAGAAATACAATAGAGGTCACAAATGTGACCCATATAGTTAATTGTAAACTTTCTAATAGCCACATTGGAAAGAAAACAACACAAATAAACAATGAGAAAATATATTTTATTTAACCCAATGTATTCAAAATATTTCATCATGCAATCAATATAAAAAATTTGTTGGTCATGATGGCCTGCGCCTGTAATCCTAGCTACTTATGAGGCTGAGGCAAGAGGATTGCTTGAGGCCAGGAGTTTGAGACTAGATGGGCAACATAGTAAGACCTCATCTCTTAAAAATGAAAAAAATTAGCTGGGCACTGTGGCATACACCTGTAGTCCCAACTACTTGGGAAACTGAGGCAGGAGGATTGCTTGAGCCCAGGGGTTCAAGGCTGCAGTGAGCCGTGATTGTGTCTATGAATAGCCACTGCACTCCAGTCTGGGTAATAGTGAGACTGTCAAATTCCATTTCCCCTCCGTCCCATACCTCTTCAAATGTAACAAAGGGAAAAAAAAAAGCGTAGTGTACATTCCTTTTTTTATACTAAAATTTAGAAATCTGTTTTGTATTTTGCATTTAGAGCACATCTTAATTTAAACTAGCTACATTTCCAGTGCTCAGCAGGCCACATGTAGGTAGTGGATACTGTATTGGACAGTGCAGCTCTAGAATGATAGATTCTTGGCCTCCTGAGATGTCGATAGATGCTGATTCCAGAAAGCCTTTTTACCATGCATATAAGACATAGGAGGAAATAAAATGTAAATACAGCTGTTATTGAGAATAGTACTTAAATCCATTGAGTCACTTAAATGTGGAATTAGTGGTGTTCTTTTCCTCTTTTCCTCACACTCAGAAAATTGTATTCTGGATTTAGTAGTCTGAAAACTCAAGCACAGCATGGGTTTTTAAGCTAATCTTTCTCCATTTTGCTAAGCCCTTTCTCTCTAGGTAGTGAAATTTTCTAAGAATAGAGATTCCTGCATTGTCCTTTTACTTCTTGGCAGTTTTAGTCTGTAAATAGATATAGTTAGATTTTTTTTGTTGTTTTAATTAAAGATTTGGAGGCTAGGTGTGGTGGCTCACGCCTGTAATCCCAGCACTTTGGGAGGCCAAGGAGGGCGGATCATGAGGTCAGGAGATAGAGACCATCCTTGCTAACATGGTGAAACCCCATCTCTACTAAAAATACAAAAATTAGCTGGGCTTGGTGGTGGGCGCCTATAGTCCCAGCTAGTCGGGAGGCTGAGGCAGGAGACTGGCGTGAACCCAGGAGGCAGAGGTTGCAGTGAGCTGAGATCATGCCACTGCACCCCAGCCTGGGCCACAGAGCGAGACTCCATCTCAAAAAAAAAAAGAGGTTTGGAGTGGAGATTCTGTCAAAGAACTTTTTATACTGCTGTAACAGTGAAAGAACCTTCAGAGTATGCGTTCGTGTGGGCTGCTCTTTGTGGTTTTGAACTTGGGGTAACTGTCTCTGTGTTTGGGTCAAGAATATGCAACTGGCTGGGCGCACTGGCTCACGCCTGTAATCCCAGCACTTTGGGAGGCTGAGGCGGGTGGATCACCTGAGGTCGGGGCTTCACCTAGCCAACATGGTGAAACCCCGTCTCTACTGAAAATACAAAAATTAGCTGGGCATGGTGGTGGGTGCCTATAATCCCAGCTACTCAGGAGGCTGAGGCGAGAGAATCGCTTGAACCCCGGAGTTGGAGGTTGCAGTGAGCCGAGATCGCACCATTGCACTCCAGCCTGGGAAACAAGAGTGAAACTTTTGTCACAAAAAAAAAAAAAAAAAAAGGCCGGGCGCGGTATCTCACATCCTGTAATCGCAGCACTTTGGGAGGCCGAGGCAGGCGGATCACAAGGTCAGGAGATCGAGACCATCCTGGCTAACATGGTGAAACCCTGTCTCTACTAAAAATACAAAAAATAATTAACCGGGCGTGGTGGCGGGCGCCTGTGGTCCCAGCTACATGGGAGGCTGAGGCAGGAGAATGGTGTGAACCCGGGAGGCAGAGCTTGCAGTGAACCGAGATTGCGCCACTGCACTCCAGCCTGGGTGACAGAGCAAGACTCCATCTCAAAAAAAAACAAGAGTGTGCAACTAGCTGGGGGCTGTGGCATGTACCTGTAGTCTCAGCTACTTAGGAGGCTGAGGTGGGAGAGTCACTGATGATCAGGAGTTCGTGACCAGACTGGGCAGAATAGTAAGACACCATCTCAGAAAACAAAAAAAAAAGCAGCTAGTTTTCTTATGCAGGGGATACTCTGCCAATAAAGTTGAGTATGCTTATGTCTCTGTTAAATATCTCTGCTACTTCAGGAATTCTTTATGTGTACATGTTTTCTCCTTTTTCTGGGAATTAAAGCAAATTTATTGTGTCAACATCTTGACTCAGATGTTCAAGTACCTTTGTGTCTTAATTTGCCTTAGCATGTAGAAAAGGGATTTGTAACATTAATGCAGATTTTAAAGAAAGATTGTTAACCTCAAGCACATTTTCTGTTAATATCTAATAGTACTACTTGAAGGTTATTTTCTGTGTTTAATAAATTCCTAAAAGAGGATTATTTTCTATTAAGGAGAGAGAAAATGATTGAAATGTTTGAACTTGAAAGAAAGCTTTGCATAAAATTATAGATCATCTAGATCAGTGCCTAAACCAAATTTCTAGACATTTTAGACTTAAATGTGCATATGAATTACTTGGGGGATCTTACTAAATGCAGATTCTTATTCAGTAGGTCTAGAGTGGGGCCTGAGATCCTGCTTTTCTCAGAAGCTTCCAGGCTGTGCTTACGCTTCTATTCCATGACATTTTGAATAGTAAGGATACAGACCCTTATTTTGTTAAGGAGATTGAAGCTTATGGAGAACCACTGACATGTCCAAATTTTCAAGATTGATTAGTGATAATTAAGACTATACCCTGAGTCTCTTGGTTTGAAGACTAGTTCTTTCTCCAATGTACCATGGTATTTCCAAATTTATGGCCATGTGTTGAAATCTTCAGCTGCTTTATTTTCAAAGGAAATGCTCAGTAAAGATGACGTTCAGGGCCGGGCGCGGTGGCTCATGCCTGTAATCCCAACACTTTGGGAGGCCAAGACGGGGGATCACGAGGTCAGGAGATCAAGACCATCCTGGCTAACACGGTGAAACCCATGTCTACTAAAAAATACAAAAAAAAAAAATTAGCCGGGCGTGCTGGCAGGCACCTGTAGTCCCAGCTACTCGGGAGGGAGAGGCAGGAGAATGGCGTGAACCTGGGAGGCGGAGGTTGCAGTGAGCCGAGATCACGCCACTGCACTCCAGCCTGGGTGACATAGCGAGACTCTGTCTCAGAAATAAAAAAAATAAATAAAGATGATAATGTTCAAATGTATTATATGGAGGAATAAGAAATCATAAACCTTTTAAAATGTCATTTGTTTTATATCCCTTTATTTTTGCCAGGGGTATGTCCTTTTTCTGTTGTTCAAAGTTATATTGCTGGCCAGAATGGAAATTATAGGAACTAGCTATGTATGAAATTGCATGTTTTCCATCCATTGTGGCCAGATTAGGTATTCCCTTAAGATGACAACAAAGTAAGAGGCATTTCTTCTATCAGTTATTTGTGAACCCAGTGACCTCCAATTTCCCATTTTAAAAGTCATCTTTATCCTCAGAACTTTAACCTACTGGCATAAGAATGTGGGCTTAATATTTTCACTAGTTCTTTTCTCTCACTTTTTGGAGTTAAAAAACCTCTGAGAGGCCAGGCGCAGCAGCTCACGCCTTTAATCCCAGCACTTTGGGAGACGGAGGCGGGCAGATCATGAGGTCAGGAGATCGAGACCATCCTGGCTAACACAGTGAAACCCCATCTGTACTAAAAATAAAAAATTAGCCGGGTGTGGTGGCGCCTGTAGTCCCAGCTGAGGCAGGAGAATGGTGTGAACCCGGGAGGCAGAGCTTGCAGTGAGCCGAGATTGTGCCACTGCTCTCCAGCCTGGGCAACAGAGCAAGACTCCCTCTAAAAAAAAAAAAAAAAACCTCTGAGATACCTTGGTTTCTAATAATATTTTCAGCAGTTTAATCTTTTAATCTCAAATCTATTGGCTTCCCTTTCTTAAAGAGTTAAGCAGCGATATACATGTCATTTAGAAGTATAGGGAGGGCTTCAGTACTATTTGTTCTGAAGTAGGGGGTTTAGAAAATTCAGTGGTAAACTGTACAGGAAGGGCCTGAGTTTCATATTGTCTATATTGCCTTGAAATAACCTTAGACTCCTGCTTAAAAAGGCATCCTGGAAATCATACAAAAAGTAACAACAAGTTAAAATGCATGTGTCTTTACCCGAGGCAGTTGTAAGTGGAAATGTTTTTACCTTACAGTGAAATAGAATGGATTTATTAAGAAGGGAGAATTTTTTCTCAGAGTGTTTTATCTCAATATGGCTCAGAAAAGCCATCTATAGGGTAGGGTAATCTCTAGAGTTGAGGGTTCCTCCTCCTACCCCCTATAAGATAGGTATCCATAAAGCAGAGATTTCTAAGCAGTGAGAGACTTCAGTATATTAGATTAGCTTCTTGGGTTATAGTAGAATAAGATCATTAGTAGTAGAAGATCTGATATCAGGAAAACTTTTGAGTGTTTTTATTGCCATATTAGCATATGAATCTTAAAAGATTACAGAATTCAGTTAAGAGAAGCAAGCTTTTATTGAATGGGTATTTAAAGAGTGTCTTGATAAGAGAGACCTTAGATTTCTTACATAAAGCCATACTCACAAGGACCACTGTCCTTGTGATTGTAATTTGCCAGATAAAAGTCTGTGTCCTGGAGTGGTGGCTTCTGCCTGTAATCCCAGCACTTGTGGGAGGCTGAAGTGGGCGAATTATTTGAGGCCAGGAGCTGGAGATCAACTTACGCAACATGGAAAAACACAGAAATTAGCTGGGTGCGGGGACACATCTCTACTAAAAACACAGAAATTAGCTGGGTGCGGGGACACATACCCATAATCCCAGCTACTAGGGAGACTGAGGCAGGAGAATCAACTTGAACCTGGGAGGTGGAGGTTGCAGTGAGCTGAGATCTCACCACTGCACTTCAGCCTGGGTGACAGAGCGAGACTCTGTCTCAAAAAAAAAAGTTGTCCTGTGGGGAGTTGCATTGGAATATGTTGCCTTCTGTCTGTAATGTACACCACTGATAGTGTACAGAGCATGTGGCAGCATGAACCTCTGTAGCTCTGATGTGAAGAGATGTAGTATAGTGGGTATGGAGTAGGAGGGCGATTTTTAAGTGATGCTCTTTTTAGTCTTTTATAAGGGTTTTGAATGATTTGAAATTTTAAGACTGCTTTTATTCAGTCTCACTTTTGTGTATATTTGTATTTCACTTTTAAAATTCATCTCATAAAATCCACTATTGGTATCACAGCAGAACTAATACTCAAGTTTTAATCCTCTCCTGTTCTACCATCAAAATCTTAACCTTGCTTTATATTCTTCTAGTCTTTTTTCTTTTTCTCATATTTAGAAAATACTCTTTTGGAAAAAATACTTGCTCTAGTTTAGTATTCTTCATGCTGTGCCTCCAGTTTTATGTTATGGTTTAATAGTATCCCTTTGGCTTGGGGTTGGGAAGATTTCAAAGTAAGAGTGTATTAGTTATGTAATAAGCTTGAAAAGACATCTTGTGGAAATAAATCCTTGGGAAAACACTTAGATAGAAACAACATTTAGAACTCTATGAAATGGAATTTACTGAAAACTTAGAGGTGCTACTGTTTTCCTAAGCACTCTACTTGTGACAGTTAAGTGTAGATTGAGCCCAGGGCTCAGCACATTAGAGACTTAAGGAAGAAATCATTTCTTCAATTTTTCCTCTGCAGTGGTGGTGACCGCGGTGGCTTCAAAAATTTTGGTGGTAAGTGCTGAGTATCCCAAAATGTTTCAGTGGAAATGCTATATAAATCTAAAAGCCACCAATATCCCGCAGATGTAGTCAAAAGTCCTTTCTTATTACTCTGTTGAGGCTGGTGTGTGTTGTGTGCTTTAAAAAAAAAATTTATATATATATATATATACACATATATATATCAAAGTAAACATTAAAAAGCCAGAGTTGATCTCAAACAGTACAATGGGTTTCTACACAGTGAATTTGCATGAAAGAGTCTGTGGTGACCAATGAATGACACTTTCACTGGATTTTGACAATTTGTTTTTATAGAGGTAGCTGACATGGTGTTTTTAAATTATTAGGGTTGTCCAATCAGCCTTTACAACCAGAGCTTAACAAACGTGATACTAGCATAATGCTAAAGTGGCAGGTGCTGTCTAGGACAAGTTAAAGGGAATGTTGACATTCATCTTGATTTCCTAAACTTTAAATAAAACATAATTTATATATTTACTTTGTAAATCTGTGATGGTTGACTTTCAAGGATTTTGGAAGTATTGACTTTTCATGCCTTGGTTTTTTTACTATTTTTTTTTTATTTACTATTTTTTACTATTACTATTTTTTTTGTTAATGATTTTAAATGAATTGCCTTAAATAGCTCTTTTTTCTTTTCTTTTCCCTTAGGTCACAGGGATTATGGACCCAGACCAGATGCTGGTAAGGTTTATGGTGGTTTGTCACTTTACCATTAAGAAAATGTTAGTTTTCCATTTTTTGGTGGGAAAAGTGTGTGTTTGGAGGGCTTAGTATGAGAGGAAGGTTTAATTTGATAGTGGTGCCAGAACTGGGGAGCTTGCTTGCTTGCTTTCTCGCTTTCTCGCTTTCTCTGTTTCTTCTCTTCTCTTCCCTTCCCTTCCCTTCTTCTCCCCTCCCCTCCCCTCTCCTCTCCTCTCCTGTCTTTTTTGAGATGGAGTTTCGCTTGTGTTGCCCAGGCTGGAGTGCAGTGGCGCAGTCTTGGTTCACTGCAACACCCACCTGCTGGGATCAAGCAGTTCTCCTGCGTCAGCCTCCCAAGTAGCTGGGACTGCAGGTGCACGCCACCATGCCCGGCTCATTTTTTGTATTTTTAGTAGAGGCGGAGTTTCACCATGCTGGCCAGGCTGGTCTTGAACTCCTGACCTTGAGATCCGCCTGTCTCAGTATCCCACAGTGCTGGGATTACAGGCGTGAGCCACCACGCCCAGCCAGGGAGCTTTATTTCTAAAGAAATGTCAGAAAAATTCAGGAGTATTGATGGGACAGTTTGCTAGGGAAAATTGCTGTTTATGCTTTCCCATATTCTTTCTTCTGTGAAGAAATATTTGAATTTTTACTGCTAGTTAGCATTAATTATTGAAAATTACTGCAAATCAGATTTAATGAAAGAATTTATATCATTATGGAATTAGAAGTAGAAAAACTTTAAGAAAGAAAATCCTATGTTGGATTGGTAGTCTGCTTAAGTGTGCTGACTTAGTGAATTCAAGAAACGTGAATTCATACAAGAGAGAACTGTCTTGTTTTGGGTAGAGGTCACTAATTTTGTGGCTTTTTATTTAAATGAAATTCAAGGCTACAGATTTACCTGCGGAGCCTGTTGAAAGTTATAATTTAGAGGTTAAAAATCTATTTGAGCCAAAAATTTAAAATCAGAACTTTTGTTTTTATTAAGATGCCAAAGTATTCTATATGGATGGCAATTTCTGAATTATCCCTTCATGGACTGAATTTTTACACATCTTTCTTACTTTGTTGTACTAATCCAAAAGTGTGCATGTAAGGTAAGGTGTGTGTACAAGGTGCCTCTGCACTCTGGTATATACAAAGCTTATTGCAATGAATGGGAAACCAGCAGTTCTGCTTGGTGCTTTGCTTGGAAGTTCAAAGTATCAGATTTGGAGAATTTTCTACTAGAGAATCTTAAAAATGTTTAATCGTAAAGAATTAAGAGTTCTCCAGAGAAAGAAATGCTAAATTAACTCCATCTCTTCATGACCTTTAGCCCTATGTCTGATCTGAAGAGTGAGATTTGTAAGATCATCCTTAATTGGTATATAGGTATTTCACATAGTGTGGACTTGATCCACGTTACCTGAAATTTAGTTGTAAGAATTGATCAAATAATTATTGTGAATACTTCGCATGTTTATATAAGATTATTATATTGGTCCTCTCCTTTTTGTCATAGAAACAGTTGAATATTGGACAATAAATTATTGTCTTTGATTACTGAACAGAATGTGATAACCAAGGAATATGTAAAATTAACCATCACTTTTTTTCTCTTAGATTCAGAATCTGATAATTCAGATAACAACACAATCTTTGTGCAAGGACTTGGGGAGGGTGTGTCTACAGATCAAGTTGGGGAGTTCTTTAAACAAATAGGAATTATCAAGGTGAGTAAAAATATATGTTGAAAATCTCATAATGTTCTGATTACAATACATAGACTGTGTAGTAAGCCTATATACTTCAGTAAGCCTTGTCTCTTAAAATTTTATGATGCACGTGCTCATTTATGTCTGTAGACCTTTGCTAAATTTGTTGAATATATGAAGATTTTATTTCTTGCTTGTGTTTACCTTTCTGCAGTCTACCTGTGCTTTAGCTTCCATCTTAGGACTCTAAAATTAGTCTCTGCTTAGTTCTTATAACTGTGAGAAATAAAGGAGTTGCTGAGAACATTTTATAGACTGAAATACATGCAAACTCAAGTTGTTATAGCTCTTGGGAGGAGTTATTTAATGTTTATGCTGGAGATAATACGTTATCTTGTGCACTATTAACTTCATGCATGTGTTTTTCATCTCTTCAACTAGAAAACAGCCTTAGTAGTGTTTAGATAGTAGCAGTTTCTTGAAATCAGTTTACATCTGCCCTTGTTTTGATGTCTATGGAATTACCCACTTTTTTTTTTTTTTTTTTTTTTGAGACGGAATCTCACTCTTCCACCAGGCTGAAGTGCAATGGTGCGATCTTGGCTCACTGCAACATCCGCCTCCTAGGTTCAAATGATTCTCCTGCCTCAGCCTCTTGAGTAGCTGGGACTACAGGCGCGTGCCACCATGCCCAGCTAATTTTTGTATTTTTAGTGGAAATGGGGTTTCACTATGTTGGCCAGGATGGTCTTGATCTCTTGACCTCAAGTGATCTGCCTGCTTTGGCCTCCCAAAGTCCTGGGATTACAGGCATGAGCCACCGTGCCTGGCCTGCTCACTTTTTTCTTTCTGTGGGAGTTATAATTTGTTAAGGAATTAATTACACACAAAATATTTAATTTTGTTGTTGTTGTTGTCTTGAGACAGGGTCTTGCTCTGTTGCACCCAGGCTGGAGTACAGTGGCATGATCATGGATCACTACAGCCTCAATCTCCTGGGCTCAAGTGATCCTCCCACCTCAGCCTTCTGAGTAGTTGGAACCACTAGTGCATGTCCTCATGCCCAGCTAATTAAAAAAAATTTTTTTATAGAGATGAAGTCTCCCTGTTATTGCCCAGTCTGGTCTTGAGCTCCTGGACTCAAGTGCTAGGATTACATGTGTCAGCCACCATGCCTGGCCTAAATTCACAGAGTTTTTGAAAAAGTAAAAATTCTCCCTTGTCTTATCCCAGCCAAATCCCAGTGTAGTGTTTTAGAAGTTAGGTATTTACGGCCGGGCATGGTGGCTCACGCCTGTAATCCCAGCACTTCGGGACGCCGAGGCGGGCGGATCACAAGGTCAGGAGATCAAGACCATCCTGGCTAACGCGGTGAAACCCCGTCTCTCTTTTTTTTTTTTTTGGAGACGGAGTCTCGCTCTGTCTCCCAGGCTGGAGTGCAGTGGCCGGATCTCAGCTCACTGCAAGCTCTACCTCCTGGGTTTATGCCATTCTCCTGCCTCAGCCTCCCGAGTAGCTGGGACTATAGGCGCCCGCCACCTCGCCCGGTTTCTTTTTTTTTTTTTAGTAGAGACGGGGTTTCACCATGTTAGCCAGGATGGTCTCGATCTCCTGACCTCGTGATCAGCCCGTCTCAGCCTCCCAAAGTACTGGGATTACAGGCTTGAGCCACCGCGCCCGGCCGAAACCCCGTCTCTACTAAAAATACAAAAAATTAGCCAGGCGTGGGGGCATGCACCTATAGTCCCAGCTACTCGGGAGGCTGAGGCAGGAGAAGAACCTGGGAGGCAGAAGTTGCAGTGAGCCGAGATTGCACCACTGCACTCCAGCCTGGGCCACAGAGGAGTCTCAAAAAAAAAGTTACATATTTACATGAAGCATTATCTACATTTAATTTCTGTGGATTTAAAGAAATTATAAACTGGGTGTGGTGGCTGATTCCTGTCATCACAGCACTGTGGGAGGCTGAGGCAGGAAGATCACTTGAGGCCAAGGGTTTGAGACCAGCCTGAGCAATATAGCAAGACCCCATCTCTACAACAACAAAAAAGCTGGACATGGTGGCACTCGCTTGTAGTCCCAGCTACTCGGGAGGCTAAGGTGGGAGGATCTCTTGAGTCCAGGAATTTGAGGCTACAGTGAGTATGATGGTGCCACTGCATTCCAACCTGGGTGACAGAGTAAAACCCTGTCTCAATTAAAAAAAAAAAAAAAAAAGCAATTATACATAGATAAAACAGTATACTATATCATTTTTATAGCTTGGTTTTCACTTAGTGTAGCTTGGAGAGTTATGCTTGTCCAAACCTACAGGTAACTTTATATTAGGTGCATACTATTTTATAGTGTGAATATGTGAATTCCTTGCAAAAAATAAATCTTTGATTATCTAAATGATACATGATTACTTATTTTAAAAATGCTAACACCAAGTGTTTTTGTTTTTCCTCAGACAAATAAGAAGACTGGAAAACCAATGATAAATCTTTATACAGACAAGGACACAGGAAAGCCAAAGGGGGAGGCAACAGTGTCATTTGATGACCCTCCTTCAGCTAAGGCAGCCATTGACTGGTTTGATGGTATGCCTCATTCATACAGTTTTCAGCATGAAGTTTGGATAAATGTTTTCTAATCTGGCATATTCCAGAGAATATGCTCTGGGTGACAGTGGTTATATTCATGTTTACTTTTACTAAAAATACAGGCCAAAATTTTTATGTACTTTTAGAAATGAAATGAGCTCTATCCTTGTTGGTCTAGCATATTTCCTCATATCATGCCTTGTGCATGAGGCTACCCTGATACAGATGTAGAAAGTTGGCCTGGTTGACTGTATGTTATTTTTTCTTTTTAAAAAAAATTAAGAGGTACAGATGGCATTTTGTTACATGGATATATTGCATAGTGCTAAAGGCTGGGGTTTTCCTGTATCTATCACTTGAATAATTTACATTTTACCCATTAAGTGATTTATCATCCTCTGACTTTATAGTTTGAAATTTAGGCCAGGTGGCATTGCTTACGCCTATAATCCCAGCGCTTTGGGAGGCTGAGGCAGGAGGATCAGTTGAGCTCAGGAGTTGGAGACCAGCCTGGACAACGTAGTGAGAGTTCGCCTCTGCAAAAACAGAAAAAAAAAAATTTTTTTTTTTTTAATAACCTGGACATGGTGGTGTGTACCTGTGGTCCCAGTTACTTAGGAGGCTGAGGTGGAAGGATCACTTGAGCCCAGGAAGTTGAGGCTGCAGTGAGCCATGATTGAGCCACTGTGTTCCAGCCTGGGCAACAGAGCAAGAACCTGTCACAAAAATAAATAAATAAATAAAGTAAATTTTAGGCTGATTTCCCTTCAAATATAAAGTTAATACATACTTAGAAGAAATAGACTTTTTTTAATGGAAAGTAGAAGAAATGGGTAAAACATCTATAGCCCTCTACTCAAAGGTAGCCACTGATAATATTTCTTAATAATTTTCCTTCTGGTGTTTTAAAATGTATCTTACATCATAATACTCCAAATAGAGTTTTGTCTTAAGGTATTTTTCATTTAACATTTAAACATAGTCATTTCCCCATGTTACAAATTCATCATTTTTGTTGCACCCTAATTTAATAGTAACTAATACTTACTGCATGTTTACTGAGGTTTATGAGCTAAGCACAACTTTAAGAGCCTTACTCGCATTAACTCAATTTAATCTTCATAATAATCTTATGAGACATACACCCTGTTACTCCCATTTTACAGACAATGAAACTGATGCATAGAGAAGCTAAGTAATTTCCAAGACCACAGAGTAAGTGGCAGAGTCAGGATTCAAACTCAGGCATGCTGGATCTGCTCTCTCCAAAGTACTTAACTATGCTGGATTGACAGACACTTGCAGTTCCTTTCAGTTACGAGATTATTGTACCTCTGTCTTCCAAAACATAATTGTGTTATTTTACTTTTTTTTTTTTTTTTTTTGAGACGGAGTCTCGCTCTGTTGCCCAGGCTGAAGTGCAGTGGCGCGATCTCAGCTCACTGCAAGCTCTGCCTACCGAGTTCACGCCATTCTCCTGCCTCAGCCTCCCAAATAGCTGGGACTACAGGCACCTGCCACCATGCCTGGCTAATTTTTTGTATTTTTAGTAGAGATGGGGTTTCACCGTGTTAGGCAGGATGGTCTTGATCTCCTGACCTCGTGATCTGCGTGCCTCGCCTCCCAAAGTGCTGGAATTACAGGCATGAGCCACTGTGCCTGGCCAGCTGTCTTACTTCTTTAAAGGTGAGATTGTAGGTCAGGCACGGTGGCTCATGCCTGTAATCCCAGCACTTTGGGAGGCTGAGGCAGGTGGATCAGCAGTTCGAAATCAGCAGTTCGAAATCAGGCAGGTGGTCAGCAGTTCGAAATCAGCCTGGCCAACATGGTGAAACCTCGTCTCTACCAAAAATACAAAAATTAGCCGGGCGCAGTGGCGAGCGCCTGTAATCCCAGCTACTCAGGAGGCTGATACAGGAGAATTGCTTGAACCTGGGAGGTAGAGGTTGCAGTGAGCCGAGATCACACCACTACTGTACTCCAGCCTGGGTGACACACAGCAAGACTCTATCAAAAAAAAAAAGAAATTATAATACCCTATCTGTTCCCATCTCTGTATTCTTTACTTTTTTAGACTAATTGTCAGGCTTCATCACCTTGCTCTTGAAGTCTAAGTCCATTCTTTCATACTTTTCTGCTTTCATAAGAATGAGAGAAATGAATCATGAAGCTATTTCTTTCGTGTATGGTATATTCAGAAATTATAGTAACTTGTCCCCATAGGATGTATGAGCCTTTTAAACCTAACTCTATAGTTCAAATCTTGACAATTCTTATTTACTACTATTTTTTTTTAAAGTTACTAATTATTATGCTACTTTGGAAATGATCAGAAAATTTCAAATGGTACCAAGGGCATATGGTAAAATAGGAGTTTCTTTTTCACCTTTGAGCCCTAGTGATCTTGTTTCCCCTAGTAAGCACAGTAGGCAATGCATATAAGCATATGTGTAGATAAATACATACATGTTATTGCACTTGCACATGTATTCATTCCCTTAAACTGGCTTTTTTTTCCCATGTAAAAGTATTAGATACAGATTTTTTTTTTTTTTTTTTTTTTTGAGCCTGTTGCCAAGGCTAGAGTGCAGTGGCGTGATCATGGCTCACTGTATAGCCTTGACTTCCTGGGCTTAGGTGATCTCCTGCCTCAGCCTCCCAAGTAGCTAGGACTTACAGGTGCCACCACACCCAGTTAATTTTTTTGTATTTTTTATAGAGACTGGGTTTCATGATGTTGCCCAGGCTGGTCCCAAACTCCTGAGCCCAAGCTTTTCTTGGTCTCCCAAAGTGCTGTGATTGCAAGCGTGAGTTATCACGCCCGATTTTTTTTTTTTTTTTTTTTTTTTTTTGAGAAAGAGTATCCGTCTGTCTTCCAGGCTAGTATACAATGGCACGATGATAGCTCGCTGCAGCCTTGAATTCCCAGGCTCAAGTAATCCTCATGCCTCAGACTTCTGAGTAGCTAGGACTGTAGGCACATGCCACCATGCCTAGCTAATTAAAAAAATTTTTTTTCAGGTAAAGGGTCTCGCTATGTTCCTCAGGCTTGTCTCAAACTCTTGGCCTCAAGCGAGGCTTCTATCTCAGCTTCCAAAAGTGCTGAGATTGCAGGTGAGATTGCACCTGGCCTTTTTCTCCACCCCTGACACTGTCTCCTTCCCCAGGCTGGTCTCGTGCTCCTGGACTCAATTGATCTCCCACCTCAGCCTCCTGAGTAGCTGGGAGCTGGTACTACAGACACACACCACTCCACCTTATTTTTTTTTCTTTTTTTTTTTTTTTTTTTTAAGCTTGATAAGAAGTGACTGTCCCCCAGTGACAGATGTGCTCTTTTCAGTAGATAATGACATTTTTAGCACTGTTAGCGTGACTCTTTGGAATACCAGTGTATTTTAATTTCTGTGAGGACATGTCAGTTACTCCTCCGAAACCAAAAATTTCCAAGACTTTTATATTTTTGTTGATAGGTGGAGGTATAGAGTAGCATTGCTTCAAAGCCGATTTCTTTTTTCTTAGGAAAAGAATTCCATGGCAACATCATCAAAGTGTCCTTTGCCACTAGAAGACCTGAATTCATGAGAGGAGGTGGAAGTGGAGGTGGGCGGCGAGGTAAGTCCTTGTTGCACACAGTCCTGGATACTATCCAAGGTTTTAAATTTGAGTTCATATTCTGTTTCTATTTGTGTGAACTTGGTACTGCTTTTTCTCTCACCAGGTCTTTTTTCCTCTGTCTTAAAATGAGTTCGGGTACTGAATAGATTAGGTAAATGAGATATTGTAATAGCTAAGAAAGTAGTGGGAAATGGTTGTAGAAATCCCTTTGGAAAGCTGTATCGTGGTTTACTGTTCACTTGGAAATCAGGAGGCAATTTTTTTTTGGTTTTTGTGTTTTATTGAGATGGTGTCTCGCTCTACTCAGGCTGGAGTGCAGTGGCGTGATCTTGGCTCACCATAACCTCCGCCTCCTGGGTTCAAGCAATTCTCCTGCCTCAGCCTCTCAAGTAGCTGGGACTACAGGCGTGCACCACCATGTCCAGCTAATATTTGTATTTTTAGTAGAGACGAGGTTTCACTATGTTGGCCACGCTGGTCTCAAACTCCTGACCTTGTAATCCACCCACCTTGGCCTTCCAAAGTGCTGGGATTACAGGCGTGAGCCACTGTGCCTGGCGAGGCAGTTGTTTTAATGATACCTAATTAGGTAATTAATCTGACCAGTTTTTTTGTTGTTGTTGTTGTTTTTGTTTTTTGTTTTTTTTTTGAGATGGAGCTTCGCTCTGTCACCCAGGCTGGAGTGCAGTGGCACGATCTCGGCTCACTACGAGCTCCGCCTCCCTGGTTCACGCCATTCTCCTGCCTCAGCCTCCCGAGTAGCTGGGACTACAGGCGTCTGCCACCACACCCGGCTAATTTTTTGTATTTTTAGTAGAGACGGGGTTTCACCGTGTTAGCCAGGATGGTCTCCATCTCCTGACCTCGTGATCCACCCGCCTCAGCCTCTCAAAGTGCTGGGAATTACAGGCATGAGCCACCACGCCTGGCCAACTAATCTGACCAGTTTTTAAGCTACCTAATACAGTTATTGCCAGCTTTTTAAAAAAAAAATTTTATTTTAATTTTTTTTTTTTTTTTTTGAGACAGAATTTTGCTCTTGTTGCCCAGGCTGGAGTACAATGGCGCATTCTCGGCTCACCACAACCTTTCCCTCCGGGTTCAAGTGATTGTCCTGCCTCAGCTCCCGAGTGGCTGGGATTACAGGCATGTGCCACCATGCCCGGCTAATTTTGTATTTTTAGTAGAGATGAGGTTTCTCCATGTTGGTCAGGCTGTTCTCGAACTCCTGACCTGAGATGATCTGCCCACCTCGGCCTCCCAAAGTGCTGGGATTACAGGTGTGAGCTACCATGCTCGGCCCAGCTTCTTTATTTCTATTAGATTCATATACTTGTCTTTTTTGTTTTGTTTTGTTTTGTTTTGTTTTGTTTTGTTTTGTTTTGTGGGTGAATGTCACTGTGGCCTTTACATTCATATTCTCACATTTGGAGGTTGTCTTCTCACCTAATCTTCATCATGGAGATTCTCTAAGTAGGGTATAGGTTAGACATCCTAAGTTTGAAAATCTGAAATTGGAAATGCTCTGGAATCCAAAACTTTGAGCACCGACATAATGCTCAAAGGAAATGGTCATTGAAGTATTTCAGGTTTTGGGTTTTTGGATTTGGGCTGCTCAACTTGCAAGTAGAAGGCAAATATTTCAAAATCTGAAAAACCCAAAATCAGAGACAGTTTTGGTCCCAAGTATTTGGGGGAAGGGTTACTCAACCTGTATTATAGAAAATGGACTTCGAAGTTTTCTAGTGCATTATTTGCACTGTATTGTGTGCCTAGGGTCTGTTTTCAAGGTCCTTTGTTTACTAAGTACAAGACCCAAATCAAAGAATTACAAAGTCCTGCTGTAAGGGGTTAGTTTGCAGAGTGCTGCCTAAGTATTGATGGGTACCTACTCTTACGTTTTATCTGATGCTTTTCTTCTGTTTTGTTAATGTCTGCTGCTGATTTTTCTCCCCTGGCCCCATCCCCCTAGGCCGTGGAGGATATAGAGGTCGTGGAGGCTTTCAAGGGAGAGGTGGAGACCCCAAAAGTGGGGATTGGGTTTGCCCTAATCCGTAAGTATCTTGTTTACTTTGGTGAGAGTAGGGGTTGGAATTGGGGCTGGAGGGTACAGAAAGGGGTTCTGAGTCCGTTAGAAACTGTCTAGGAGCATTATATTTTCCTCCTTTCTTAGGTCATGCGGAAATATGAACTTTGCTCGAAGGAATTCCTGCAATCAGTGCAATGAGCCTAGACCAGAGGACTCTCGTCCCTCAGGAGGAGGTGGGTCAGCCTTTTAATGGCATCTGCATCATGCTTATCTTCTGACTAGCATTAAGGGGGCTTTACGTTGTTTCTGCTGGCCTCATTGTTTGCATTTCTACCTTGCAGATTTCCGGGGGAGAGGCTACGGTGGAGAGAGGGGCTACAGAGGTCGTGGGGGCAGAGGTGGAGACCGAGGCGGCTATGGTGGAGACAGAAGTGGGGGTGGCTATGGTGGAGACAGAAGCAGCGGTGGTGGCTACAGCGGAGATAGAAGTGGGGGCGGCTATGGTGGAGACAGAAGTGGGGGTGGCTATGGTGGGGACAGAGGCGGCGGCTATGGTGGGGACAGAGGAGGCGGCTATGGAGGAGACCGAGGAGGTGGCTATGGAGGAGATCGAGGTGGCTATGGAGGAGACCGAGGAGGAGGCTATGGCGGAGACCGAGGCGGCTATGGAGGAGATCGAGGAGGTTACGGAGGAGATCGAGGAGGTTATGGAGGAGATCGAGGAGGCTATGGAGGAGACAGAAGCCGGGGGGGCTATGGAGGAGACCGTGGTGGTGGCAGTGGCTACGGTGGAGACCGAAGTGGAGGCTATGGAGGAGACAGGAGTGGTGGTGGCTATGGAGGAGACCGAGGTGGGGGCTACGGAGGAGACCGAGGTGGCTATGGAGGCAAAATGGGAGGAAGGTGAGTATTAGAATGCGTTTATTAACCTTTTTACTTCACCTAGATTGAGGGGTTTGAACCACATTTTCTTTTTACCAATTTTTTGGAACTTGAATTTCCCATTGGCAGTTCTCTTAGGATGGAGAAGATGATTTAGTTTCCTGCTTAGCAATTTCTAAAATTTTGTTTTGGAACTTTTTATTTTTTAACTTTAATTTTTAATTTTTAGAGACAATAAAAATTAAATTTAGTGACAGAGACAGGGTCTTGCTCTGTCATCCAGGCTAGATTGCAGTGGTATGATCATAGCTCATTGTAACCTCAAACTCCTAGACTCAGGCAATGCTCCTGCCTCTGTCTCCCAAGTAGCTGGGACTGTAGGTGTGTGCCACCACACCTGGCCAATTTTTTAAAATTTTCTGTAGAGACAGGGTCTCACTATGTTGCCCAGGCTGGTCTCAAACTCCTGGCCTCATTCCTCCTGTCTTGGCCTCCCAAAGTGTTGGGATTACAGGTATGAGCCACAGCACCTGCTAGAAATTCTTTATTATTATTATTTTATTTATTTATTTTTTTTTGAGTCTCACTCTTTCACCCAGGCTGGAGTGCAGTGGTGCGATCTTGACTCACTGCAAGCCCTGCCTCCTGGGTTCATGCCGTTCTGCCTCAGCCTCCCGAGTAGCTGGGACTATAGGCGCCCACCACCACGCCCGGCTAATTGTTTGTATTTTTAGTAGAGACAGGTTTTCACCGTGTTAGCCAGGATGGTCTCAATCTCCTGACCTCGTGATCTGCCTGCCTCGGCCTCCCAAAGTGCTGGGATTACAGGCGTGAGCCACCGAGTGCTGCCACCTGCTGGAAATTCTTATTCATAAATCTTTATTTGTTTGGATGTATCTGTGTGTATTTTTTTCTCATAAAGATAATTGAGATTGAGAGATAATAACTTGAAACTATGTGTAAATCAGGAGTTCCTAATCTTAGTGAAGGAACATACCTTTCATAGGGTGGTTCTTTTTCAAATCATACATACTGCCCTGCAGTTATTTTTCTGGAGATTCTGGTAATAACTTTCCTAGGTGAAAACCACTGATGGGAATGCCTTGTGCACATGAATGGTGTAGCAGCAGCAGAAGTTGAAGACCAATGATAGAAAGTAACTTCAATTATTATACTAAGGACCTCTATGCCAGCGGCAATATAAGGCAGTGAGAATTAGTATAGAATATGGTTAAGAGCGTGAAGTTGGGAAACAGACTGTCTGAATTTAAATCCTAACTCTACCACTTATTAGCTGTGTGATCTTAGGAAAGTTACTTAATCCTTTGAAGTGTTGGAGTGTCAGTACTCTTTTTTTGTTTTTTGAAATGGAGTCTCGCTCTGTCGCCCAGGCTGGAGTGCAGTGGCACGAACTCGGCTCACTGCAAACTTCGCCTCCCGGGTTCACACCATTCTCCTGCCTCAGCCTCCCAAGTAGCTGGGACTACAGGCACCCGCCACCACGCCTGGCTAATATTTTGTATTTTTAGTAGAGACAAGGTTTCACTGTGCTAACCAGGATGGTCTTGATCTCCTGACCTCGTGATCTGCGTGCCTTGGCCTCCCAAAGTGCTGGGATTACTGGGTACATGAGCCACCGCACCCAGCCTGGAGTGTCAGTACTCTTATCTGTAAAATGGGGCTAATAAAACATCCTTTTCAGATTTGTATTAGATTACGTTGTACTAGTTGCTGGCCCATAGTAAGCACTATATAATTTTTAGCTATTATGAGTAACCTAATTACCATCTATTGAACACTTATTAGTGTGTGGCCAATACTGTAAAGTGTTCTTATAGTCTTTCGTTCTAGTCCTTCTGTCATCCCTATGAAGTACGTATACTTCCCATTTTACAGAGTCAGAGTCATTTAGTGTAACTTTTCCAAGGTCACATAGTAAGTGGCAGATCCAGAATTCATACATGTAAGTGCTTGCTTATTCCACTATGCCACTCTCCTATTTAGAGTGCTGGAATTGGGACAGTTTCTGATCTCCTGAAATGTTTGTGGTTTGGAGTCTTTATTCTAGGTGGAAAATTTTTAAGAGTGAAGCAAAGCTTGTTCTAGGAACTTTGTGAATCTTAAAGCTGATAAATTAGACATTTAAGTATCTTCTAGGAGTATAGAAATAAATGAGGCATGGTGTCATTCTTTAGAAATTGTCTAGCTGATGCCAATCACTAGCACCCTGAAGTAGTGTCTGATGCTCCCCCTTGGTAGAAAATTAGAATTTAGTCCGGCTCTTTATTTTTCATTCCTAGAAACGACTACAGAAATGATCAGCGCAACCGACCATACTGATGACTGTTTTGAATGTTCCTTTGTCTCTGACATGATCCATAGTGAAATTGCCAGAGTTTTGCCTGCTGCTTTCCTCGTGGCCTCTTCTTGGGTAGTGAAATTAAGTGACATTTGGATTTTTATTTGGGTGGGAGGGCTGGGACAGTTTTTCTTTTAGAAATGTCTGTTGAGAGTTCCCCCTTTAGTTTCCAACCTTCTCCCCAACCCTTGGAGCTAAATGCGTTGTAAAATATTGCCAAAATGAAAAGTGTTTTGTAATACTGCAATAAAGGCTGCTTGTTTTTGTGGACTTTTGTACATATTAGTGCATTGTTCTGTCACACACAGGACTCAGTTACATTAGACTTTAATCCTAAAGAATTAGGAAATCAATTATGTACTTCAGTAAATTAAAATGTTACTTTCAACAATATTTATTGAGCTCCTAATGTGTTTAGTGGTTCCCAGGAATGACTACAAGTCAGAATCACCTGAAGAGTTTGTTAAAATTAGATTCCTAGGTTGTTAAATTTAGATTCCTAGATTCCCAGCCCCCTAGATCTGCTGGATCAGAACTCAGTGAGGTATGGGGAGTTAGGGCTGGAAATACTTAGGTATATCAAGCTTACCAGGTGATTTTGATACAGTTGTTTAGTATCAGTTGACATTTATTTAGAGGAGCGTTCTAGATGCTGGGAATATGAAGTTCCAAGGAAGAGAAAGGATTTACAAGCCAGGGTTAAGATGGCAACATATGTTATTTGCTGTTTATTAGAGAACTATTTATTCTACTCTTTTTTTTTTTTTTCTTTTTGAGACAGAGTCTAGCTCTGTTGCCCAGGCTGGAGTGCAGTGGCGCGATCCCTGCTCACTGCAAGCTCCACCACCCAGTTTCTGGCCATTCTTCTGCCTCAGCCTCCCGAATAGCTGGGACTACAGGCGCTCACCACCACACCTGGCTAATTTTTTGTATTCTTAGTAGAGACGGGGTTTCACCCTGTTAGGATGGTCTCGATCTCCTTACCTCGTGATCCGCCCTCCTTGGCCTCCCAAAGTGCTGGATTACAGGCATGAGCCACCGCGCCCGGCCTATTCTACTCTTAACTGTGGGTAAGGCACTGGATCAGATTGTAGATACATTGCTGAAAACATAGTCGATAAGTGCACCAGTAAAAAGTACAAGGTGCTTAGAGGGCCGATTTGAAGGACACTAAATTTAGTCACATGGGAGTAGGGAAAGGTGAATGTGGAGGGAAGCCGAGGAGTTCACTAAGTACAGAGACTGAGAAAATAGTGTTCACTCAGTACAGAGGTGAGAAAATAGTGTTCCCAGAAGGAAACGACATGAATAAATCAGGAGTTAAGACAGAGTGGGGAGCAGGATCTGCACTTGAGAATTGTATTTAGTTCTTTGTGACTGAAGGGAAGAGTTCAAGGTTGGTCATGCAAAAGAAAAGACTGGAGAGGTAAACAAGCTCTATGACAAGGTCCTTGCATTTCACTTTTTATCTCCATCCAAATAGGGGGTCATTAAAAGATGGTAAATCGGTGTGGCATGATCTGAGTGGCATCAGATGGATAATGATTATGACTGCCTTGTGGGAAGGCTGGACTGGAGACAGCCAGGTGAGTGATTATATTGGCCTGAGGCTCAGAAGGTGACTAGAAGAAAGGAGATAACTAGATTTGAAAAATCAAGAGGGAAATTTGACAGGATTTAGTTGGATGTCAGAAATAGTGGAGAAGGAAGAGTCTGGTTTCTGGCCTGTGTGATTAGGTAGATGAGTTGTTCATTGGGAAAGGAACAGCTTTGCAGGCAAGATGAGAATTCCATTCTGAATATGTTGAGTTCGGAGTACTCATGAAACTTCTAGATAGAGACATCCTCTAATTCTGCAACTCAAAGTAGCATTTAATACCATGTTCCCCTGATTATCTGCCTTACTGAATTACATGTCTACCTTCTCAACTTGACCTCTACATGTTGGAAGTTTCTCGGGGCTTTTTCTAAGCCCCTTTCTCTCAATCACTTTTATCCTGGGCAAGCTTATCCAGGGTATGGCTTTACCATCTAATATGGTGATAACTACCAAATTTACGTCTCCAGTCCCGACCTTTCCCCTCCCGGTTGCCTACTTGACCTTTGCACTTGAATGTAAAATAATTGTGTTAAAAACATGTGGACTGAATAGAACTTTTGAGCTTCCCTTCCAAATGTTTCTTCCTAGTGTTCCTAACCCACTCCAAAACAAATCTGTGAATGAGGCCTGGGCATTTTTTATTGTTTTGAAACAGTCTTGCACTGTCACCTGGGCTGGAGTGCAGTGGCACGACCTTGGCTCACTGCAATCTCCGCCTCCTGGGTTCAAGCGATTCGCCTGCCTCAGCCTCAGCCTCCCGAGTAACTGGGATTACAGGCATCTACCACTATGCCCAGCTAATTTTTTGTGTTTTTAGAAACGGCTTCACTATGTTGGCCAAGCTGGTCTCGAACTCCTCACCTCATGTTCCGCCCACCTCGGCCTCCCAAAGTGCTGGGATTACAAGTGTGAGCCACTGTGCCTGGAGGCCTGGGCATATTTTAAAAGAGCCCCAGGTGATTCTAGTTTTCGGGGACAGTATATGGAAAGAGAAGAGCCTAGGAGGAAACTTGGAGAAATACTGACATTTAATAGATGAGCAGAAGAGGATCCTAAAACAGATTAGAATGGGAATGGCCAGTGAGGCGTGGTAGTGGAACCCAAAGGAAGAATGAATTTTAGGAAAGGAGAAGCTAATAATATCAAGTACTTAAGCCAGGCTATGTCATGTAAAGGATAGAAGGTATTCATTACATTGATCAACACAGTTATACATTATTTTAGCGCAGCGTTTCTCAACCTTGGTAATATTGATATTCTGGGTTGGAAAATGCCCTGTGGGATGCTGCCCTGTGCATTGTAGGATGTTTAATAGCATTCCTGGGATGCCTGTAGTAGCGTAGCCCTTACCTCTCCATGTTGTGACAACCAAAAAAATGGCTTCAGATGGCCACTAGGGGGCAAAATTGCCCCCTGTTGAGAACCACTGCCTTCGCAAAAGTAGTTTGGGTAGAGAATTGAATTCTGAACTCAAACTGCAGTGGGATAATAGAAATGCATAATAGAAAGTTAATAAAAATTGGAGAAATGGATACAGGACAATTTTGATTATGAAGGGTAGAGGCATGATGTGAGAGGAGGAGGTAGCTAGATGGGGATACTGGCTTGTGGAAGGTTATTTTTAAGATGGGTGAGAACTGAGCATATTTATACACTACATGGAAGGAAATTGAATAATTGATGTTCAAGTCCCCTGAAGGGATGGCGTCTAGAATGTCGGTGAAGGATTTGCCTTAGGAGAATGCCTCTTGCATTGCAGTTGGAGGTAAAAATAGGTGCGAATGCTGATAGTAGTAAAAACATGACTAACATTAATTGGGAGCTTACTGTGTGCTAGGCACATAAGCAATCTATGTGTATTATCTCATTTAACTCACAGCAATCCTTTGAAGCTAGGAGGTATCGGAAATACTTCACAGAAGAGGTAGATGGTGTAAATGATTTTGAATGCCGTTGGGAAGGGGCTTTTTAGGGGGTACAATAAGGAACAGAGGCACTGAGAGATTGAGCAACTTGCCCAGATCAAATCTTTAGTAAGTGGCAGAGCCAGGATTCTAACCTAAGCATCTGCCTTAGAGCCTGTGCTCTTATCTACTTTTGTTCTATAAACAAGGATAAACAAGCATATAGCTGAGGTGTCAGGAAGAAGTTGAGGTAATTCCATCTGATGTCTTTTTGTTTTCCTGATGAGAAAGTATAATAGTCTGCAGAGTTTGGGGAAGTAACACAATAGAAAGTTTTTCGCCCAGACTGGAGTGCAGTGGCACGATCTCAGCTCACTGTAAGCTCCGCCTCCCAGGTTCACTCCATTCTCCTGACTCAACCCCAGAGAAGCTGGGACTACAGGCGCCCATCACCATGCCCAACTAATTTTTTTGTATTTTTAGTAGAGACAGGGTTTCACCATGTTAGCCAGAATGGTCTCTATCTCCTGACCTCGTGATCCACCCACCTCGGCCTCCTAAAATTCTGGGATTACAGGTGTGAGCCACCATACCCGGCCGAAAGTTTAAGAGATTGTAGGATATGTGAGGTTAGAAGGGAAGGCTTGACATGTAACCACTGTGGGGATCAGGAAAGTATGTGCCTAGGAACCCATACGTCTGCCAGGTGACAATAAGGGCTCAGTTAAAGTAGAAGGCAAGTAGGCCAGGCGTGGTGGCTCGTGCCTGTAATCCCAGCACTTTGGGAGGCCAAAGCTAGCGGATCACGAGGTCAGGAGATCAAGACCATTCTGGCTAACACGGTGAAACCCTGTCTCTACTAAAAATACAAAAAATTAGCCGGGCATGGTGGCAGGTGCCTGTGTTTCCAGCTACTCAGGAGGCTGAGGCAGGAGAATGGCCAGAACCCAGGAAGCGGAGCTTGCAGTGAGCAGAGATTGCACTACTGCCCTCCAGCCTGGGTGACAGAGCCAAACTCAGTCTCAAAAAAAAAAAAAAAAATAGGAGGCAAGTATTTAGGGATACCAGTCTGTATGGATATGTGATGTTTTCAACAGCTTTGATAGCAACGTAGTTATAGGAGCAGAGGCAGTTTGATTTAGAGTAGGGGTTTTTCTCATCAGTGATGATCAGAGATGAAAAAAGTGAAGGTAGTGATTAATGGATGGGATCCAGGTTGAGTAAGAAAAAAAGAGGGAGTAGGCCGGGCGCGGTGGCTCAAGCCTGTAATCCCAGCACTTTGGGAGGCCGAGACGGGCGGATCATGAGGTCAGGAGATCGAGACCATCCTGGCTAACACGGTGAAACCCCGTCTCTACTAAAAACTACAAAAAACTAGCCAGGCGAGGTGGCGGCGCCTGTAGTCCCAGCTACTTGGGAGGCTGAGGCAGGAGAATGGCGTGAACCCGGGAGGCGGAGCTTGCAGTGAGCTGAGATCCAGCCACAGCACTCCAGCCTGGGTGACAGAGCGAGACTCCGTCTCAAAAAAAAAAAAAAAAAAAAAAAGAAAGAGGGAGTAATAGGGAGGATGGAGGGAAGTCAGGACTTTAGTGTTGATGATGAGATTCAAAGAACTTGTTTGGATAATAAGAACGGCACAGATTGAAGGTTGGGTCAGAAAGTGAGATGTGAACATTTTAGAGAGAGAGCAGTTCCTAGGATGACAAAGGTTAGGTGTGATGTTGGAGGTGGGTAGCTGAAGTGAATGGAAGGGAAATGTCTTTGTAATTGAGATGAAGGACTGAGGGGCTGGAGTATTGAATGGTTGTCCAAAGGGATGCCATCAACGAGGTGACAAGATTAAGATTCAGGCAATGAATGAGAGGAAATGGAGAAATGGACCAGTGGTAATTGCTGGTTGGAGAGCAGGATCCTCAGCGAAACATTGATTTTCTTTTTCTTTTTTTTTTTTTTTTTAAGATGGGGTCTCACTCTATTGTCCAGGCAGTGGCATGTTCTGGGCTCACTGCAACTTCTGCCTCCTGGGTTCAAGCGATTCTCCTGCTTCAGCCTCCCAAATAGCTGGGATTACAGGTGCCTGCCACTGCACCCAGCTAATTTTTGTATTTTTAGTAGAGATGGGGTTTTGTTATGTTGACCAGGCTGGTCTCAAACTCGTGACCTCAGGTGACCCACCTACCTCGGCCTTCCAAAGTGCTGGGATTACAGGCATGTGCCACCACGCCCAACAGATTTTTCTTTTTATTTTATTATTATTATTATTATTATTATTTTTTGAGACGGAGTCTTGCTCTGTCACCCAGGCTGGAGTGCAGTGGCACAATCTCGGCTCACTGCAAGTTCCGCCTCCTGGGTTCACACCATTCTCCTGCCTCAGCCTCCCGTGTAACTGGGACTACAGGTACCCGCCACCACACCTGGCTAATTTTTTGTATTTTTAGTTGAGACGGGGTTTCACCGTGTTAGCCAGGATGGACTTGGTCTCCTGACCTTGTGGTCTGCCCGTCTCGGCCTCCCAAAGTGCTGGGATTACAGGCGTGAGCCACTGTACCCAGCCTATTTTTTATTTTTGAGACTGAGTCTTACTCTGTCGTCCAGGCTGAAGTGCAGTGGCACAATCTTGTCTCACTGCAACCTCCCCCTCCTGGGTTCAAATGATCCTCCTGCCTCAGCCTCCCAAGTAACTGGGATTACAAATGTGTTCCACCACATCTGGCTAATTTTTGTATTTTTATTTTTATTTTATTTATTTATTTATTTTGAGACAGAGTCTTGCTCTGTCACCCAGGCTGGAGTGCAGTGGCCGGATCTCAGCTCACTGCAAGCTCCACCTCCCGGGTTTACGCCATTCTCCTGCCTCAGCCTCCCGAGTAGCTGGGACTACAGGCGCCTGCCACCTCGCCCGGCTAGTTTTTTGTATTTTTTTTAGTAGAGACGGGGTTTCACCGTGTTAACCAGGATGGTCTCGATCTCCTGACCTCGTGATCCGCCCATCTCGGCCTCCCAAAGTGCTGGGATTACAGGCTTGAGCCACCGCGCCCGGCCAATTTTTGTATTTTTAGTAGAGATAGGGTTTCACCATGTTAGCCAGGCTGGTTTTGAACTCCTCACCTCAAGTGATGCTTCTGCCTTGGCCTCTCAGAGTGCTGGGATTACAGGCATGAGCCACTTCGCCTGGCTGAAACACTGATTTTTACGTAGATGTGCAAAACAGATATGGTGATATTGGGAGGGATTTAGGAGAATCAGCAACACCTGAGCCATTTCAGAAAGGAGCCCAGTCAATAGCCAGATTTCAGTTACAGCCTGAAAGATAGATGAGAAGGTTTGAAAGAGAGTGGAGGGTGTGAATGCTTTTTGTTTGCCATCAGAAGAAGCATCCAGAGATCCCATTAGAAAGGTTTGGGTTAGAAGAGAGAAAAGAGAGGGACTTACATTTTGAATAGTGTCTAAGGATCAGTCCCAGTATCTGAGACCGGTGGGTATCTTTGGACTATGAGAGAAGCCAGCTACTGCTTGGATAAAGTAGACTTCTAAGAGTGATCTATATAGCTTTGGTACTGGGAGGGCTCTAGTACATTGGTGGTGTACCAGATGGTGAGTGCTCTGTGAAAACCTTTATGCCCCTCACTGCCATCTTAAGTCTTCTTGTGGGGACTGGTGAAATTAGGATTGAGGTGCTACTAAGCAGATATTTGTATCTGGTTGAGTAATAAGACGTCCTCTGGAGATACCTAAAAATATGGAGGTGGAGTAGCTGGGGATCTGTGGGCAGGATTTTGCAGAAGTTGAGTTTGAATTATGTAGTTAGTAAGGCCATGTCTTGTACTCACAGGCTTTTGAGGCACAGGGAAATTTGGGTTATGTTGCTCATGGACCCAAAGCAGCGGAGTAGGCAAAAGAGGAACATCTTTCCTATCATTGGACTTTGATGTCACAATATTAGAGGGGTCCCCCAGGCAGTGCTGCATACACTCAAAATAGTGAAACCACCTTGGTTTTTACTTACAGCTTACTCTCATGCAAAACATGAATCTAGAAGTGATGGGGTAGGTTAGGAGATAATTCTGAGTGACACACTATACAGGTTTAGTATCCCTTATCCAAAATGCTTGGAAACAAAAATGTTTTGGATTTCAGATTTTTTTTCCCAGAGTTTGGAGTATTTACGTTATACTTATAGGTTGAGTATCTCTAATCCCCAAATCCTAAATGCTGCAATGAGCATTTTCTTTGAGTGTCATGTTGGTACTCAAAAATTTCTAGTTGGAGCATTTTGGATTTTGGATTTTTGGATTAAGAATGCTCAGCCTCCACTGAATTCAGAATAACTGTTGGGACTACTGTAGAACCTGGGGTATGGGGAAGTAGAAGGGAGCGTCTGTTTTACTTTGACTTTTCTATGCTTGAGGGGAAGAACTTGACCTCCCAGTAAATCAGTAGGATTTGGGGAAGAAGAGGAGGTGGCAGGAGATAGCCGTTTTTAACCTCTGATGGTCACAGGCTCACATGACAACATTAAAGAGGAAAGGAGAGAAAAGTTCATATTTGGTTGTTTACTATGTAATGACAGGCACTGTTAAGCTTTATGGTAATCCTCCTGGGAGCTTTCTGAGGTAATAGGCATTATTCTTTTCATTTTATAGGCGAGGAAACAAAATCACAAAGGTTAAATATTAACCTTTAATAATAATAACTTGTTCAAAGTTAAAAGTGATGAACTGGCCAGGCGCAGTGGCTCACGCCTATAATTCCAGCACTTTGGGAGGTCGAGGTGGGCGGATCACGAGGTCAGGAGATCGAGACCATCCTGGCTAACACGGTGAAACCCCATCTGTATTAAAAATACAAAAAATTAACCAGGTGTGGTGGTGGGTGCCTGTAGTCCCAGCTACTCTGGAGGCTGAGGCAGGAGAATGGCATGAACTCGGGAGGCGGAGCTTACAGTAAGCCGAGATTGCGCCACTGCACTCCAGCCTGGGCGACAGAGCGAGACTCCGTCTCAAAACAAAAAACAAAAAAAGTGATTAACCTTAGGATTAGATATCAGATTTGTCTGACTCCAAAGTCTGGGCCCTTCCTTCTTGAAAGTGGTTGTAGCTTGTTGGGATTGGTGTGGTAGGTCCTGTTAGCAAAGGGAAACTAAGGCTTCTTCCGTAGAAATAGGGGAGAAATTAAGGCAGTTTTAGAGAATAAAAAGGGTCTTTCAAAGGGAATGACCTAGAGAGTAAATAGGGTCTTTCAAAGGAAAGGGTAGAAAGTAGGTACCTAGGTAGAAGAGGCAGCAGAGAGGATGGTTGGTTCTGATTAACGCTTAATTATCTCCTGACCACTGGTAGGGAGGTAAGGGGTGAGGGCAAGTTAGTAAGAGGACGTGATCCAAGCTTTCCAGCATTTTCTCCTAGTTTTCTCTAGGCAGAGACTCCTCTCTAGCTTTGCCGTCAAATTCTGGACACAGATAAGCACTTGATTTAGGGAGGCAGGCTGGCCGTCCAGAGAAGCTTTGACTCTGTCCTTCCCTCTTTCCTCTGGTAGAAGGGCGTGTGGCTGAGTGGAAAGTATACACAGGCAGGAGTGAGGAGACCTGTGTTCCAGTGGAGCTTCTGATGAACAGAAGTGGCAGTACTGATTCCGAGAAATGTGGTAGGTAGAGTGATACTTGTTTATTCATGGAAGGTAAGTATAGATTGTTTTCTCAGGGGAGCCTGAGAAGCATCTTTAGGGAGGGAGTCAGGGAGTAGGCCCAAAGAACTGACTTATTTGGCAGTTTCGGCAAGGGTCCGGAGCTGTTTCTTGATCCTTGGCTGCCAGGGCCCTATGGCCTGCGGCCTATGTTTTCGTGGTTTCAAGCAGTAAGGTGGGAAAGCAGGTGTTTTCTTTTGGCCTACTTTGGTGATGGACTTTGCAGTAAACAAGGGGTTAAGCTTTGCAAGTCGAAAGTCTTGAATAGTTAACTCTTCTGGGTTCTCAGGCTCTTTCCGGAACCTTGTGGGCTCTGCCTTCACATTGGTCTTAGGTGCCTCATATACAAAGAGAACCTTGTTTTTCAGCTTGTTTTGGATCCAGGGATCAATTGAGGCACAAAGGATTAATGTTTCTTGTAGCTGCGTTGAAACAAAGGTCCTAGTGCTGGCTCACTTTGGGTTCAGGCTAGGAGACTCCAGAGAGGGGACACCCAAAGGAAGGGGGAATTCTAGCCACAGGGCACTGTGGCCCCAAGGAACAAGGTCAAGGGACAGTGTCTAAGGGCTCATGACTCTCTCCTGACAAGGAGCAAATGGTGGTGAGATAGGTGGGAGAAGCTTGGAGGAGGGAGGGATAGAGAAGAGGAAAAGATGGGCAGGAATGCCTTACTTACACTCTTCTTCACAGCCTGGTGGTTTTCTGCATCTAGTAAATCCAGGAGCAAGTGGAACACTTGTGGGCTGCGGATCCCCAGGACACCCTGGTAGAGGCAGAGTGAGAGTGCCTACGCAGTCAGCCGCAGGAAGACGCCTTATACTCTTTCCCATTCTAGCCCCTTTGTGAGACTCTGCAGCATAGAGAGCGGGGAGATAGGGTTTCCCAGCTGAGATACTTCTTTCCTTGCCATTTGGGACCACTACATGGGACTTTAATGTCCATATTTGCTAGGAGGAGTCGACAATTTCGGCAGCATCTAAGCAACACCCCTCACATCAATCTTCTGTCCCTTAGCCCACCCACCCCCAACCCTGAAGAAAAGGTTATCTTAACTCTCAGTAGGGCTGGAATTCTAAGATAAACAACTTCCCCAAAATTTACAGGCCTTTATTCCCCTCAGTGACTCTGCTCAATCGCCTACTCCCCCTGCCATCAACACAGGAATTGGGTCAGAGAAGCAGAGCCCACCTTACCAAAGAGATGACTGCTTCCTGGCGTGCAGTGGCATCTGGGTTCATCAGTTGTCTGTGTAGAAGGGAGTGAGTATGTTATAGCTGAATTAAGGAGTAGGGAAAGTGGAAGGGAGGCTGGTTGCTTTTTAGGTCCAGAGTGAATTAGGCAAAGTGATGCTAATTTCATTCATTTCCTTTTCTTGTTTCTTGGATCAGAAAAGGGGCTGGGAGAGGAAAAAGGCACCACAGTTTGCCAGAAGGCACTGAATGATGATCAGGACTGTCCAGAACTTTTCTTTTAAAAGTTCTTTTCATGTCATATTTTCAGCTTTATAGCAACCTATACCTAACCTTGGTAGGTATTATTATTCTCTCTTTACAGATGAACAAAAGCTCAGGGGTCAAAGAGTTACTTGGTTAGGGGCACAGGAAAGGGAGAGCTCAGGATCTGCTGCACTGCAGGTTCTCAGCTCTCACTGACCCTCTGCCCCCTTCCCACTGATGCTCTCACTGTCCCTCTGCCCACTTCCCACACCTAGGATTTGGCCCTGGCAGCTCCCAGGCCACTCACGCCTCCACCAAGTTCATCATCATAGGCTTCAACTTGAGTTCTTCCACAGTTTGAGCCACAGCCTGCCTCACAGCCTGCAGAGGGATCAAAATGAGTCAACAGAGAGAGGGAATGCAAGGGTGTACACTTAAGAGCCTCTCAAATCTTTACGATGTTTTGAGACATTTTTGAACATTTCCTTTGTGCTACATAGAGTCCCTGCCTTGGAGAGCTCATAGTCTGGTGGAGGAAGCAGACAAGTAAATAGGCAATTACAGTACTGCATAGGGTACACATAGGAGGGTCTCCTAACTCAGTCTTGGGTGCCAGGAAGACTTCCTGGAAGTGGTGATACCTGAGCTGAATGAAACTTGGAAGGTGAGTAGGAGTTAACCAGGCAGATGGTTGGGGTTGGTCAGATTTTAGGAGCAGAGGGGAGAGCATATTCAAAAATCTGGAGGCAGGAGAAGGTGCAGAGAGGATGGGGAGCTGAAAATAGTTCAGCTCAGAGAGGTGACCAAATGGACACTTCCAAGCACTCTGAGTGCTCTAATTACCCTGGGACAACAGGTATAAATCAGGACATGGTTGTCATAAGCATAGTTCGTGCGTGGTTCTGGTGGGGAGAATGATGAGAGGTGAAGCTAGAGAGGCAAGCAGGCTTGAGCTGTGGAAGCAACATAAGCCATCCACAGGGCATTGGGAACCAATAGAAAGTTTTATGCAGAGAAGGCACAATCTGATTTATATTTTTTAAAAATGTCTTTAGAAATATAACACCTAGTTTTATAACAAGCTATAGTAAATACAAAAGCAAGGGAACATAGAGGAAGGTAGGATTAATGCTGGTTGGTGATTTGGGAAAGCTTCCCATAGAAGGTATTGTTGGGATCGGTCTTGAAGGAGCCATACAGTATTTTTAGTAGGCAGAAGGGGAGAGGGGTTACTTACTGGTGCGAGTGAATAGTATGAGACAGTTTTTTACCTTATAGAAGGAAGGATGACTCAGATCATTTTAACCTGAGAGAACTGCCTGAGCAAAGGCAAGGTGATATGAAAACATGAACTGCGTTAGTTGAACAAGAGTAGGTCAGGATGAATATGATACTTTGGGGGAAGCCAGGGGAGGTCTCCAGAAAAGGGAAAAGAGAAAGGTTTGGGTGTCTCTGGGCTTGGGAGCTTTGGTCTCACTTACGAGGAAGGGTTCATTATGCGTCTTCCTCCTGAGCAGGTTAAATGTGAGTTCCTCTAGCCCCTGTGCCTGGATCTGTTCCAGCCCAATGGTCTTGAGCATTTGAGTGGCTTCAAAGCGGTCCTGAGGTTGGGGGTGAGGGTTAGCGGGGAGGTGTGAAAGATGGATTCCCTTCTTCATCCCCTAACCCTATCCTAGTGCCAGGAAAGGAAGGGTACAGGCAGTCCAGAGCTTACCTCAAGGACACTGGAAGAACACAGCTGGTCTAGGATGGCCCTGATGACTGGGGCTGAGTGCACATGCATCACCTTGACCAGCATCCTAAGTGCCTATGAAGGGCAGGGTAGGACAGGGTGTACAGGGCCTATAGGCATCTGTGTGGCCAGGTGGACTTGAGGTCTGAGCCTAGAACTGGTGAGGAACAGCTAAGGTCCTTTTTCCTGCCTCTTGGCCTCTTGAGAACAGAAGTTCATGTGTGCATATACATAAATGAACACCCATACCTATCAAATATACACAGACACATGTACACTTATATGTCTATATGACCCCATACTCACACATGGACATAGTTATAAGCACGCAGAGGATCCTGCAGTGCTCCACCACCAGGATGGCAGGATCCAGACCACACACAATTGAGCAGCAGCTTCTGTTTCCCCAGGTATCCCAGCCTCCCGCCCCTCACACCTTCATCTGCTGGGTCTTGAGTCCTTGGCACAGGCACTGCAACAAGAACTCTTGGACCATGTTGCTGCGAGGCCTCAGGAAACCCAGGCACAGGGCTGCCTCCAGAGATGCTTCACTGGATGACTTCTTGATCAGTGTCTGTAGTACAGGCACCAGCTTGCCCTCATCCCCGATTTGAGTCCGCTGTGAGGGAGACAGGACACAAAATGGGTAGGGGGAGGGGCTATGTATTTAGCCAGGCTTTGTGCTTTATGCTTCCGGACTATATTCACCTGCCTCCCTAAAATGAATCTTGTGCATCAGATTATTTCACCCAATTAACTTATTCTTGCTATCACCTACTTTCTCCTAGGTCAGATCTCATTTCTCTATAACTATCTCATGGATGGATCACTGTTACTCTCTTCAACACTTCTTCTGTGTTAATTCCTGTCATTTAAAAAAATATACATGTGAGTGATCCCATACCTCTCCTCCGATATCCTTGTTCTCTGCCTCAGCCATCCCACTGAGAGACCTGATCATTACCCACAAATGCAGCTTCTCCATAATCTCCATTTCATGGATCCCACTCTGACCATCACCTCTTTTTCCAGCTCCCGAGGCCAACAATTGTTTGACTCCACAAGGGACTAATAATCCATTGAGCCTGCCACCTTTGCATTCCTCCACACCTCCGTCCCTCTTGACCCAGCTTAAATTCCATGATCCTGCTGTAATCACTCCCCTTCCTCACTCTCAACTTCTTTACCCACTCTTGCTTCATTCTACTCCCTGGATAGAACTACAATCCTGGCTAAATCCAACTCTCCACTTTGTGCCACCACTTCCTGGAGAAAAACACTGTGGCAGTGAATGATCTTATTAAAATGTGTGAACACAGACATCATATAGACCCTCAATGTTGCCTGGTAATCATACTGTTTTTCCCTGGGCAGTTCTCTTTCTCACTCTTCTAATTCACATCGTTTCTGGAACACTTCTTCCTCTATTCTTATTCTTGGCTAATGACCTTGCTTTCTACTTCACTGAGAAAATAAAAGCAACTAGAAAGGAAGTTCCATAGACTCCTACGACGACTTCTGTCCAACTTCCAATACTTGCACCCATATGCCCTTCCTTTCTACTTGTTAACTATGGACTATAACCATCTATCTAAGGCCAGTCTCCACTTGTGTCAGACTTTATCTCTTCTCACCTGTTTAAGGACATCATTTAAGAACATTGCTATTTTTCACACACTCTTCAAAGTCCTTATTTATTTATTTATTTATTTATTATTTATTTATTTATTTTTTGAGATGGAGTCTTGCTCTGTTGCCCAGGCTGGAGTGCAGTGGCACAATCTTGGCTCACTGCAAGCTCCACCTCCCAGGTTCATGCCATTTTCCTGCCTCAGCCTCCTGAGTAGCTGGGACTCCAGGCACCCACCACCATGCCAAGCTAATTTTTTTGTTTTTGTATTTTTAGTAGAGACAGGGTTTCACCATGTTAGCCAGGATGGTCTCGATCTCCTGACCTCATGATCTGCCCCTCTCTGCCTCCCAAAGTGCTGGGATTACAGGGGTGAGCCACCGCGCCCAGCCCAAAGTCCTTATTTTTCTAACAACTGGATCATTACTCCTCAGTGTGGAAACATGCTGTTTTCTTTTTTCTTTTTTTTTTTTTCTTTTTTTTTTTTTTTTTTGAGACGGAGTCTTGCTCTGTCGCCCGAGCTGGAGTGCAGTGGCCAGATCTCAGCTCACTGCAAGCTCCGCCTCCCGGGTTTACGCCATTCTCCTGCCTCAGCCTCCGGAGTAGCTGGGACTACAGGCGCCCGCCACCTCGCCCGGCTAGTTTTTTGTATTTTTAGTAGAGACGGGGTTTCACCGTGTTAGCCAGGATGGTCTCGATCTCCTGACCTCGTGATCCGCCCGTCTTGGCCTCCCAAAGTGCTGGGATTACAGGCTTGAGCCACCGCGCCCGGCCTGTTTTCTTTTTTCTTGACTCTACTTCTGTGCCAACTACCACCTTTCTAGTAAAACTTGGAAAGTTGTCCATATTTGCTGTCCCTAATTTCTTTCTTCCCAATCTCTCTTAAACCCACTCAAATCAGGCTTTCACTTCCACTACTCCACCAAAATGGCTCTATTAAGATAATCAATGATTCAGCCGGGCGCAGTTGAGCCTGGGCGACAGAGTGACCCATCTCAAAAAGAAAGATAATCAATGATTCCCACATTGTTAAATCCACATACGAGTTCTCAGTCCTTACATGACTTGGTATGTTTGATTTCTCTTCTCTCCTGGATGTATGTTCTTCACTTGATTTTCAGAACACCACACTCTTGGTTGTCTTCCTACCCTATTGGCCACTCCTCAGTATTTACTTGTTCCTTCCCTTCTCCCTGACCTCCTACTATTGGGGTGCTCCAAAGCTCAGTGATCTCATCTAGTGTAGTGACATCAGATGCTGACAACTCCCAGATTTCCTTCCCTAGTTCAGACTTCTATCCTAAACTCCAAATTGTATATCTAACCATTTACTTACCGCCTCCCTTGGAGTTCTGGTAGATGTTTCAGACATAACTTATCTAAAACTAGATTTCTGATGCAAACTCCAAACCTCTTCTACAGCTTTCTCAACCTTAGTTGATAACAACTTCATCTTTTCAGTTGCTAGGCCAAAAATCTTGGCTCCATCCTTGTTTCCTCATTGTCTTTTACAACTCATTCAACCTGTCAAGAGCTTTGCTTTCAAAATATATCCAGCATTTGAGGCCAGGCGCAACGGCTCAAGCCTGTAATCCCAGCACTTTGGGAGGCTGAGGCGGGCAGATCACCTGAGGTCGAGAGTTCAAGACCAGCCTGACCAACATGGAGAAACCCCATCTCTACTAAAAATACAAATATAGCCGGGTGTGGTGGTGCATGCCTGTAATCCCAGCTACTCGGGAGGCTGAGGCAGAAGAATCACTTGAACCCAGGAGGCAGAGGGTGCAGTGAGCTGAGATTGTGCCATTGCACTCCAGCCTGGGCAACAAGAGCGAAACCCCATCTCAAAAACTCCCAAAATTATATATATCCAGAATTAAATCACTTCTTACCAACTCCACTGGGATCCCCATGGTCCAAGCCATTATCACATCTCGTCAGGATTATTTCAGTAGCTCCTAACTGATCTCCCTGCTTACACTTTTGGCCCCTAACCCCCAGTCTTTTTGCAGCATATAAGTCAGAGTGAACCTTTTGAAATGTAAGTAAGTTACATCATGTTATTCCTCTGCTGAAAAACTTCTAATGGCTCCCTATTTCTTTTCTTTTCTTTTCTTTT